>NC_057796.1:339563174-339593949 GCF_018294505.1 Triticum aestivum
GGCCGCCACGTGGCGCGCCGTGAGTGGCTGCGGCCGGCGGCGGAATTCGTCCGGCCGTAGACGGACGTGTCCGGCCGCGGCGGGGTGGTTTGCTAGGGTTTGATCTGTGAATAATTTCGGAGGGGGGAGGAGTTTTATAGGTAGAGGGAGCTAGGAGACTCCAAATGGAGTGCGGTTTTCGCCCACACGATCGTGATCGAATGACCTAGAGCATGGAAGTGACTTAGAGGGGTTTTTGGGCTGTTTGGAGGGTTTTTTTTGCTGCAACACACAAACAGACTTTGCGGTTACCCGGTTAACCGTTGGAGCACCAAACGACCTCCAAATTGAACGAAACTTGACAGGTGGTCTACCGGTGGTATACCAAGGCCACATGGCAAACTCGGTCCATTCCGAGAATGTTTAACACCCGCTCACGAAAAGAAACAAGAGGGGTGCGCCGGAGGAGGTGGGAGTGCCGGATTGCAAAACGGACAACGGGGAAAATGGTCGGATGCATGAGACGAACACGTACGCAATTGATATGCACATGATGACATGATATGAGATGCATGACATGAACAAAATGCAAAACGAAAGACAAAACCCGACCATGAAGGGAATATCATAACACATAGCCGAAAATGGCAAGAGTTGGAGTTACAAACATGGAAAATTACATCCGGGGTGTTACACCGCCCCGCCTCGGCCGCAGTGGATCCGGACACGCGCCGAGGCCCGGTAGTGGTGGGCCCGCCCTGCGGCAGGTCCCGTCATGCTCGTGGGCTGGCAGGCTGGTCTGGCTGGCTGATGCCGCGTGGCGTGCGAACGGCGGGCAGCTAGCCTAGATGCCTAGCTAACATGCCACCTGGTTCCTGCCTTGGCGGTTCAAAACCCATCAGGCGGCCGTCTGCTACGTCCGCCTCACCCACCTCCTAGCAGTCGACCTACTAGAAGACGGACAAGACAAGCAAACAAGACTATACCGAGTTGGGAGCTGCTGGGCACCTCGCCTCATCAGCCGCGGCGACCCACCAGCTTCAGGGACTACTGTCGGAGTTATCGGCCGTGGGTAGCTTCATCCGCCCCCCATGGCATTTCAAAACATCGGGGCTGGCTGCGCCCCTCAGAATCTCGAAGCTTGATCGCCGCCTTCTCGTGGCCGGCTGGTCCCGTCGGCCGGCCGCCAGAAGGCAGAAGACCCCAGAAGACGGCCACAAAGTGGGCCGCCTCCTAGCAAGCGGCCTCTAGGGAGGCCGACTCCTAGCAGGCGGCCCCAGGCGCCCTCAAAGTCTGCACCCCCATAAAGATGACAAGATGGGGCGTGGCTACAGTGAAGCCTGCCACCCCCATATCCAGGGTGAGTCGTGGTTACAGTGCGCCGTACGAGCCGGAGATCTCCTGCATGGCGCGGCACTGTAGCCCCTCCACCCGTGACATCACCCAAGTCAGAAGGGCCACGCCTCCACGACGGGCTGTCGGTACGGCCCGCAGGCGGCGGGCCCTACTTGCCAGCGAGAAGCCAGAAGGCGGCAAGCCTGGCCAGCCGGCCGAGGGGGGAGGCCGGCACCCAGAAGGCGGCCCTCCCCCTTCCTAGGAGTTTGCGCGCCATTAACCAGAAGAGACGGGGAATGGGTACAGTGAGCGCCCGCCAGGCGGCGGGACTGTAGCCATGCCTTCCCCGACAAAGCAAGCGTCATTAGAGACACGGCTGCAACAACAAGCAGCCGGCAGGACCCGCAAACGGCGGGTGCGGCCTGTCGGCCAAGTACAAGACAGCCGGTGGGACCCACTAGTCGGCGGGCCCCAGCAGCCAGCGGAGAAGCCGGCCACAAGAGACACTGACGGCTTGGACCTACACCCGGCCAGTTTACCATTGTACCCCTGGGGGTAGGCCTATATAAACCCCCTAGGGCACCCATGCAAAGGGTTCATACCCTTAGCCAACACACACCCACATAGAGAGAGGAGAGAGCTAGCCTTGCCCTTCTTCCTCCTCTAGCAAACAGCTCAAGGAGCAACTTGTAGCTACTTGTTGAGATAGTGATCATGCGAAGACCCCGCAGAGCAGGACTAGGGGTGTTATCTCCTAGGAGAGCCCCGAACCTGGGTAAAGTTCGCCGGCGTACGTGTCTACGCCTCATCCCGCTTCCTGGCACCGGCGACGTCTTACTATCCCCCACCATGATAAGCCACCCGTTGGCATATGTCGCACCAAAACCCCGACACCTCATATCGATATCTCACCCAAAACTTGAAAACTTCAATGACACAAAACTTAACGGAACTTTGTGAGATAGGTTAGTATAATAAAGAGCAAACCATTTCACTTTGGTACAGTCAAAGACAAGATTCATAATTGTTTCCACACAATGCCTACTGTAGCTCATCATTTCCACAATTTATATTGAGCAATATAAGCCATAGAAACCAGAAAATAAGCAAACTATGCATTGAAAACAGAATCAGTCAAAAAATAGAACAGTCTGTAAAGATCTGAATATTAGTCATACTTTTGAACTCCAAAAATCATGAAAAAATTAGGACCACGTGATAAATTTGTATAGCAAAATTCTGCAAAAAGAATCAACTCAAAAGCACTCTTTTGTTAAAAATGAGACTTATTTTCGTGAGCGCAAAAGTTTCTGTTTTTCAGCAGAGTCAAATCAACTATCACCCAACACTATCCCAAAGGCTTTACTTGGCACTTTATTGAAACAAAAGCAATAAAACATGATCAATACAGTAGCATAATCATGTGAACACACAAAAACAGTAGGTAAAAGTGTTGGGTTGCCTCCCAACAAGCGCTTTTCTTTAATGCCTTTTAGCTAGGCATGATGATTTCATTGATGCTTGCATAAAAGATAAGAATTGAAACATAAAGAGAACATCATGCATCATAAGTTCCTCTCTCATAATAATTTTCAGTAGCATCAAGAATAGATTCATCAATATAACCATTACATAAAGCATTCTTTTCATGATCCATAAGCATAGAAAATTTATTACTCTCCACATAAGTAATTTTATTCTCATCCTCAATAGTGGGAGTATCATATAAGACTTGAATACTAAAAATTGTTCCCACATTAAGAGACTAATGTTCAGTAAAAGGAAATTCAAAATTATGACAATAATTATCACTAGTTTTTATAACATAAGTATCATCACAATAATCATCATAAGTAGCAACTTTGTTCTCATCATAGATAGTAGGCATGCAACCATCATAGCAAGTTTGATCATTCAAAGTAGGGGGACTAAAAAGATCATCTTCATTAAACATAGCAACCCCAAGCTTGGGACAAACATTAATTGCAGCAAATAAATTCTCAAACATGTCATTCTCATCAAACATAGCATCCCCAAGCTTGTGGCTTGGCATATCATAAGCATAATCACTCTCATCATTAATAGTATGAATAGCACCAACGATATAACAATTGCTATCATCATAATTTCCCAAGTTGGTGCCAAAAAGATTTCCAAGATTATAAGAGTATCATTATCTTCCCAATCATAATCATCAGAACAAGCAATAGGCATAACAAAATCATCATCAAGTGCATCAATTATTTTTGATTCATTTTCATGAGGCACAACAATAAGAGGAGCAACTTTATTTGGGAGAGGTACCTTTTTACCTCTATTCTTTCTTCTTTTCTTCTTCTTCACCACATCATGTGTGGGTTTAGTTAATCTTTTCAAGCTTCTTGTTGATGAGATTGGTTGGATAGGAAGCTCCTCCTCGTTACCTGATTCATCATAATAAACACTAGGAGGGTATTGGGAAATATTTTCCCTTTCATTAGTGCTCTCTTCATATTCTATTTGTTTTCTTGACTTTAGATAGTTGGCAATATAAGGATTATCAATGCAATTTACCGCACAAAACATATAAATTTCCTCTAGATCAAAATCAAGAAATCTCTCGAGATTAAATTTTGGAATACCCTTAGTTATACGTTTCATTTCTTCATATCCCAAAAGAAGACTAAGCTCTTTATAATGCTCAAGGGTAATCAAGTTATCACAATTTTTGGACATGATTTGATCATGAAAGAATTTGCATTGGAGATTTAAATGACTAGGTTCATTCCAAAGTTCACAAGGATGGCGAAAAAATTAAATATTTCAGCACAATCATCTAGCTTCTCTTGCAACTTTTTCGTTTCTAAATATTTATGCTTCTTACAAAATCTATCTTCCCTTTTTGGTGTGCAATTGCACTCCCAATTCACTTCGCAAAAATTGACATGCTTATAACAAACATTTTTGTCATGCCTTGTGCAATCATCATTAGCATTTTGGATATTCAAAGAATTCACACTAACAACATTGCAATCATGCTCATCATTCAAATATTTTGTGCCAAGCATTTTATTGACTTCTTCTTCTAACAACTGAGCACAATTTTCCGAACCATCATTTTCAAGAAAGATATTATAAAGATGATCAATAATATGATGCAGACTCAATTCCTTTTTTGTAGTTTTCTTTTATAAACCAAACTAGTGATAAAACAAGAAACTAAAAGATTCAATTGCAAGATCTAAAGATATACTTTCAAGCACTCACCTCCCCGGCAACGGCACCAGAAAAGAGCTTGATGTCTACTACGCAACTTTATTCTTGTAGACTCGTGTTGGGCCTCCAAGCGGAGAGTTTTGTAGGACAGTAGCAATTTTCCCTCAAGTGGATGACCTAAGGTTTATAAATCCATGGGAGGTGTAGGATGAAGATGGTCTCTCTCGAACAACCCTGCAACCAAATACAAGAAATCTCTTGTGTCCCCAACACACCCAATACAATGGCAAATTGTATAGGTGCACTAGTTCGGCAAAGAGATGGTGATAAAAGTGTAATATTGATGGTAGAAATACATTTTTATAATCTTAATAAATAAAAAACAGCAAGGTAGAAAATAGTAAACGGGCACAAAATGGTATTGCAATGCTTAGAAACAAGGCCTAGGGTCCGTACTTTCGCTAGTGCAATCTCTCAACCGTGCTAACATAGTTGGATCATATGATATCCCTCAAAGTGCAAGAAAGAATCACTCCCGAGTTCCTATTAGAGGAGAACAAAATATAGAAATTGTTTGTAGGGTACGAAACCACCTCAAAGCTATTCTTTCCGATCAATCTATCCTATAGTTCGTACTAAAATAACGTGAAGCTATTCTTTCTGATCAATCTAAGCAAGAGTTCGTACTAAATTAACACCATATGACACACATCAACCAACTCTAATGTCACCTAGATACTCCAATGTCACCACAAGTATCCGTGAGTTAATTCTACGATATCCATCAAACAACTTCATGATCATAATATTCAATCCACACAAAGAACTACAAGGAGGCCCCAAAGTTTCTATCGGAGAAAAGATAATAAAAATGCGCATCAACCCCTATGCATAGATTACCCCAATGTCACCTCGGGAATCCGCAAGTTGAGTGCCATCACATACATCAAGTGAATCAATATGATACTATTGGGGAACGCAGTAATTTAAAAAAATTCCTACAATAAAGTGAAAACCATATGGCTCCTACCAGTTGCCGATAACTCTGTTACAAAACATGATCATCTCATACACAAATTATATCACATCATGTCTTGACCGTATCACATCACAACAAGCCCTGCAAAAACAAGTTAGACGTCCTCTACTTGTTGTTGCAAGTTTTACGTGGCTGCTACGGGCTTCTAGCAAGAACCGTTCTTACCTACGCATCAAAACCACAACGATTTTCATCAAGTGTGCTGTTTTAACCTTCAACAAGGACCGTGCGTAGTCAAACTCGATTCAACTAAAGTTGGAGAAACAGACACCCGCTAGCCACATGTGTGCGAAGCACGTCGGTAGAACCAGTCTCATGAACGCGGTCATGTAATGTCGGTCCGGGCCGCTTCATCCAACAATGCCGCCGAATCAAAGTAAGACGTTGCTAGTAAGCAGTATGACTATTATCGCCCACAACTCTTTGTGTTCTACTCGTGCATATAATGTCTACGCATAGACCTGGCTCAGATGCCATTATTGGGGAACGCAGTAATTTCAAAAAAAATTCCTACGATCACGCAAGATCTATCTAGGAGATGCATAGCAACGAGAGGGGAGAGTGTGTCCACGTACCCTCGTAGACCGAAAGCGGAAGCGTTTAGTAAGGCGGTTGATGTAGTCGAACTTCTTCGCGATCCAATTGATCCAAGTACCGAACATACGTCACCTCCGCGTTCAGCACAAGTTTAGCTCGATGACGTCCCTCGTGCTCTTGATCCAGTTGAGAACGAGGGTGAGTTTCGTCAGCACGATGGCGTGGCGATGATGATGATGATGTTACCGGCGCACGGCTTCGCCTAAGCACTACGGCGATATGATCGAGGTGTGTAACTGTGGAGGGGGGCACCGCACACGGTTAAGAGAAACTTGTGTGTTCTAGGGTGCCCCCTGCCCCTGTATATAAAGGAGGGAGGGGCACTACAAAAAAATACACTTCCGTGATGATACGTCTTTGTCACAGTAGGTCACATTTTCTGTCATGCATGTACATCCATGACAAATTTATGACAGAATCAAGATAGTCATACATGTGCTGTCGTAGAAGTGTTCCATGATATTACCAAAATTATCATCACGGAAGTGTCCACTTCCATGACGATAAATCACGCGTCACAAAAGTGCTTTCGTCAAGGGTGACCGACACGTGGCATCCACCATAACGGAACGCCGTTAAGCTATCGGGTCCGGTTTTGGATCCGATAACCCGTTAACAGCCCCGACCAATGGGGATTTTCCACGTGTAAGATCATCATTGGCTGGAGGAAACACGTGTCGGCTCACCGTTGGGACAGATGTCATCCACTCATTGGACCCAAAGCGCCTATGATACGTCGACACGTGGCACGGCCCAACAGAGGCCCAGATAGATTAAAAAGGCCGGCCCAGTCAAAGGCCCGTAGTACTTACTCAGGTACTAGTGGGCCAACCCAATAACGGCCTGCTTAATAAAGGCCCATTTACGGCCCGAAGCCAAATCTGGCCCGTTAATTGTTCGCCAAATATTTGGGCCCATTTACGGCCCGAAGCCAGATCTGGCCCGTTAATTGTTCGCCGAATATTTGGGCCCAATTACAGCCTAGTGACTTTCGGCCTGTTAGAGGCCCAATGTAGACATGGGCCCATTTCAGCCCGATGTGACTTTCGGCTTGGGAATGGCCCGTGCTGCCCATGGGCCATATATGGTCCGACGGGACATCGGGCCCACTAACGGCCCGTGATAAAGGTGGCAACAGTTAAGCCCAACGTGACTTTGGGCCTGTTAAAGGCCTGTCGCATAATTCGGCCCGTTGATGTCTGTACTAAGCTTTCGGCCTCATAAAGGCCCATGATATCAGTGGGCCAACTAAGGCCCGAGATATGTTTCGGCCTGGTAACTGCCCGTGATATAACTGGGCCCAAAAGGCCCGGTTTACATTTCAGCCTGCTGAAGGCCCATCGACGACTAGTGAAAATTGAGGCGCAATATGCATTTCGGCCTGCTAAAGGCCCATGGTTTCATCTGGGCCGTAACAGGCCAGTACAATACTCAGCCTATTAATGGCCCAACGTTACCTGGGCCAAACTAAGCGCTGGGTCCACAAAAGGCCCAACTAAAATATAGGCCGGTGTAAGTTGTGGGCCTCGCGCAAGGTGTGAAGGCCCCAATCATTCGGGCCCAAGAATGATGCAGGTCGGCCCAATTGTGGCCCGCTAAACACCAGGCCCGTTAGAGGCGAATGTTTCGGCCCGGTCGACTACATCTGATTTTTTCCAGATAGCGAATGATGGCAGTAACTAGTAGGAATTAAGAACAAACCTACTCTATACAATAAAGAAATTACAACATAGTAACTAAGAATAAACCTACACTATACAATAAAGGATTTATGGTATATTACATCCACTGGGCATCGAAGTTCGCCACCAGTGATCATAAAGCGCAACGAAGAAGCGGATTACAAAAACTGGGCACCATTGCAGCATAACAAAATAATACTGAACCGAGACCACTTCCAAGACAGTTCAAGAAAGGTTAGCTTTGCACGGGAACTGCTGCGCAAGCTGCTGAGCAAGGCTGTGAGACCGACCTAGCATGTCGGTCATAGCTTCCAGGTGTAGCTATTTAGCGATGAGGTTCTCATTGGTGTTCTCCGCAATCTTTCTTAGAGATAGGACTTCAAGTCGAAGTTGAGTTGCAGAATGCCTTTCTGCTAGAACTTGGGACTGAAGAAGTCGAATTGATTCAGACAACGAATTCTGTGAGCTTGTCTGACTGCTAGTCTCAAGTAACTTGAACATTGCATCAAGACAAGACTTTGGGGTTGTCTCGCTATCTTCAAGATGTTTTGCCTTCTTTGCTGCAATATATGTTGGGTTTGTCGCACAGCCTTCAGCAGACTTGTGCATGCCATCAGGCATATCACCCTGAAACAAAGCAGAGAGATGACAGGTTTTGCACGTGTATAAACAAAGATGATAACTGTGCTGTCAATTCCATCCAATTTCAAATTACAAAATAAAGAGTAAGTTCAAAATATCAATAGCATAATTTGGCATTGTTCATAATGCGGGGAGCTTCACCACACTACTGGATTACCATCTCAACATAACAAGCATAGATGAAGGGCAAAGAAAATCATTGTATCTATTTTGGTTAATGTGCATGGCATGTTGTTCATATCATCAGCCACATCAGTAAGATAAAACAGGAGATGACAATGTGCAAACGTGGGCTGCTTCACCACACACTGGATTATAGATCCACAAAAACAAGCATACATATAGGGAGTATTGAGTAAGTTGCATGGTATGAATAAGGAATTTGGTTTTACAAGTAAAACATAGAACTTATGGTTATTGAGAACATGCATTTTGGTAGAAACAGCAAACTAAACAGCAGTAAACGATAGGGAGTATGAGCAAATTAAACAGCAGTTTAGGATAAAGGCTTTAGAAGGACTGACAGAGAATCTTCTTCATAAGCATTGCCTGTACTCTACATTTTGTAGAGAGTAATTATAGATAAGATAATACTGGAAGGGATAGAGGATAATGAAGATAAGATGCAGATTGATGCTACATAATCAACTACCAATCCCTGGAAGTACAAGCATTACAGGACGAAATGTACTGGCAAGAGCAATGGGCTACACTTTTGCACTGGCATTGTCTGTGTATTCTACTTTTTGGTAAGATTAAATATAGATCTGATCTTTTTTAGTAAATGGTGGGCGAGGGAGATAATATGCCGAATGCTACACAATGAACCAATCCCTCTTCCCATAATACAAGAGTGTTTTGAACACTGGTGTACTATACAAAATGTTCTTATATTATGGGACGGAGGGAGTAGCTGTTAATGTAAGTACAGTCATAGGCGACGTTCAGTCTTACAAGAGGACTGCAGAGCTAAACCTCTTCAAAAGCATTGGGTTGATTCTAAATTTATGTAAGAGTCCATACGGATCTTATAATGTCCACCAAATGGACGATAACGAGGCTAACATGTGCAGTGATGCTACATAATCAAACACCTATGAAAGTAAGTATGGTCATACAGGGCAAGAGGTACTCACAAGAGCAATGCAGTGTGCAGTATAGTTGCAAGATTCTGTGGTCCCTTGAGAACGAATGTTCTCCTGCTAACAGTTTCGTACAAGTGAGGCGTTAAGGCAAATGCAGAAATGTAGTTCAAATTGTGATGTGATATCATAGATAGTACCTTACACTGTAGCCGAGACCAATGCGTAACAAGATTATTCCAGTCACCGTCGGATAAATGTAGCACCGGAGACTTTACAGAAATTTCGTTTAGAGGCTTGCCATCGAAGTGCGCTTGCCTCAGGTAGGAACGATACTTCATCAACGAGTGCTTGAAAAGCGCAACCAACCCTTGCTCGTCTTCACAATCCAGTTTGGTCCTCGCCTATTTAAAAGAATGAAATCTTGTGTCTTCTGTCAGCAGAAACATATGCAGTAATGACCATGAAGAACATTAGTACTTTACTTACGCGTAAGTTGCGGAGGAAGACTGGAAATTGTTTTGTGTCTGCGGTATAATCTTTCCATGAAGGAAAGATGCGCACAAAGTTCCTAACAACAATATAAGCTTTGTCTTCTAAACTGGGAAGAAATGGAATAGCGGTCCTATTTGCTGCAATTGGGGCTCTCACTGGTGCGAAAAGGGATTTGGCATCTGGATTTGGTGTACTCTTTGCTGGAATGGGGGGTTTTGCGCCATAGAGCTAGTTCTATGTCAACTGGCATAATCATAATGTTTGCTGCAGTTGGGGTCTGCTGAGTTGGGGCATCAGAAATGACTAGTGTAGTAGGGCTAGAGTCTGCTAGAGTTGGGGTGTTTTGTGGGTCAGGTGATATTGCAACTACACCTAATGGGCTATTTGATTTATCAGGTGCCACTACCTTTTCCAAATACTTTTCTTGCGCTCCTCCACGATCAGCAATCGCCCTCTTCCTTTTGAACGTCTGATACACAAGAACAACATTTGAATGGATAAATATGGTATGATGACAGATGGAATATGTACTAAAAATGGATAGGCAGGCCGTATTCACATACACGATGTGTAAACTAAGCTAATGGCAGTTCAACAAAGTAGAAGCAATGCAAAGCATCAGTTGCAAGATATGTGCGACAAATATAACCTTGGAAATTTAGAGCAAGCACCTTGATGGGTGAATAAGATAGGGCATCTTCCTCTGACTCCTCCACTAGGGAGCTACATTGACTTAGGTCTCCCTCTAGCTCAGAATCACTGTTAGGATCATATTCTGAGCATGAATCTGTAGGTGGAGAGCTTTTGCATTGCATTGCATCCAGACTTGATTTCAGTCCGTTAATGCCAAGTTTGACAGCCATGGCATTGTTCTGCTTTATTCTTTTCATGCGCGCAAGCTCATAATCATTATGATGCTGTTCAGAATCTGAGATTCATGAAAACATAAAAAGTAGTCAGATTATCTATGGAATGCATTGCGGATTCAACTCGAAGAGTGTCTCCCTATAAACCCCTGCATATGCAAAGTTTACCCCCAACCGTGCTGACCGGACCACACATAGAAATACAAACCCCTTATGTCTCTATAACAGGCAGATACCCATTTCAAAACTGAAGTAGGAACATTAGAATTATATGAAATTCGTATTTGAACAAATAAACTAAGGAATTATGAGTGGCATAATGTTTAGCTTCAAGGGTGGAGTGTTGGTAGTGCGACACAAAGCAAGTAGGCAGATTGTATTCCCTGTAAAAGATCGAATTCTATGTAAAAGCTGGAAATGACACTTTCTGTCTATACAATGCAGTGTTCGTTGCCCACACATGATGGAAGAGATCACATAGAGAAATACTATTCACTCATGTCTACGGTTGCAGTATTTAGAAACAGGGTGGTCCACCCTAAAAGAATATTGACAACAAATATGACAAGGCAAGCATAGATGTAGTGAATCAATCATTTACTTGTGAGCTCACTAGGACAAGTATGCAGAATTGTAACTGCAGTAAGAGACCGTCCAAAATCTGAATCAAGAAGTTTGTCTAGCACTTATTGTTTGCAACTAATCGACGTGAATAATTGGATATTATATCGAATGAGTAAGAAAGACAAGTAAAATTTTCAACAAACCTGGCTTGTAGTAGTAATCTGGGTCAATGTCACTACGACCAACAATCCGAAATGACTAGTGTCTGTTGCTAGGGCCGGAATTTTGAAAACCCTGTGAACTTTACAGGTACTAAAGATTACCGAAATACATCTGTCGGGTGGTAGGTGCGACATATGCCAACGGGTGGCTTATCATTGTGGGAGCCAGTAAAACATCGCCGGTGCCTGGAAACGGGATGAGGCGAAGACATGCACGCCGGCGGATCTTACCCAGGTTCGGGGCTCTCCATGGAGATAACACCCCTAGTCCTGCTCTGCGGGGTCTCGCATGATCACTAGATCAATACAAGTATCTACAAGTGCTCCTTGAGCTGTTTGGCTAGAGGAAGAAGAAGGGCAAGGCTAGCTCTCCTTTTCTTTCTATGTGGTGTGTGGAATTCTATGAGATCAACCCTTTGCATGGGTGTCCCGGGGGGTTTATATAGGCCTACCCCCAGGGGTACAATGGTAATCCGGCTGGGCGCGGGTCCCAGCCGTCAGTGTCTATGCTCGCCGGCTTCTCCGCCGGTCATTGGGGCAGGCCGGCCCCACTGCTTGGGGGCTTCGTCGGCGGCTGGTTACTGTTGCCTCGCCTCTGATGACGAGGGCTTTGTCGAGGTAAGCGTGGCTACAGTGTCACCGCCTTGCGAGCTCTCACTGTAGCCCTACCTCGTCTTGTCTCCTTAATGGGGCGCATGCTTCGAGGGAGGGAGGTAGCCGGCTATTGGGAGCCGGCCACATCCCTGGCCGACAAGAGGAGGCCAGGCCGTCTTCAAATGTCTCTCTCGCAAAGGGGCCCGCCGCCCACGGGCCGTACTGGCACCTGTCGTGGGTGACATCGAGGCCAACATGGCTATAGTGCCACGCCGGACGGGGGAGGGCTGGCCCGTACGGCGCCCTGTGGCCATGCCTGTTCCGGGATTCGGGGGTAGTGGGCTGTACTGCGGCCACGCCCCGTCCTATCGCCGTTACGTGGGTACAGTCTTAGTAGGTGCAGTCTTGGCCGGCTTCTGGGAGTCGGCTTTCTTCATGGCCGGCTTATGGGAGTCGGTCCTGGGGATAGCCGGCCGGGGGAAGGCGGCCCTATGCTTTGTATGCTTGAAGGCCTGAACGGCCTGATAATTTTTCGAAGAGCCAGGGGGAGTCGGTTAGGCTACCCGTGGCCATTTACTCCGACAGTAGTCCCCGAAGCTGGTTGGGCTTCGAGGCTGAGAGGAGGTCGAGAAGCTCGGTCAGCTTCTTATCTTGATGAGCCAGCAGCTGGGAGCCGGCTTCGGTTGGGCGCGCCGTCTTGGCGAAAATTTTAAAGTCGAAAGGCGGGAGTCTGTTGGCGCGTGCGCCGGGCTGCGGGCCAGCCGCTCGCCGCCTGCGAACCACGTGGCGTCCCTTGGCTGAAAAGAGCCTGCCAACCCACGCGCGCGACAAGACGTTGCTGCAGGCCGAGGGCCCACCACTCCTACGCCTAGGCCCAGGCGCGGATTCTTTGCGGCCCAAAGCCGTCCGCACGTCTCCCGGCGGCGGTTTCCGCACGCCGTTAGGGTGCAATAATCGCGGGACGTGGGGGAGTGGGCGCAGTTAATCCCATGTTCCTCCCCACGCCTCGCCTCCTCGGCTTGGCCGCACGAGGCTATAAGTAGGGGGAGGAGGGGGAAGCGGAAGACGCTCGCACGCTCCTCTCCTCTCCGCCATCTTCTTCCTCCTGCTTTCCCTTGTAGCAGCGCCTCGCCGCCGCGCCATCCCACCATTCTTCACTCCGCCCCGCAGCTCTGCTGCCGCAAGGCCGTGCTTTCTCCGCCGCCGCACTCTTCCTCGCTAGCTTCTCGCCACCATGCAGTACGGCGGGGACTGGGACGGCTCCAACGTCCACATGGACCACATCGAGTTCCTCCGCAATACGCGGCGGTTTCCCGGCGCGGACCAGGTGCGGGTCTGCCTCGCGCCTGCGAAGGAGATCACGCCGGAGCCAGAGGAAGGCGAGCGGGTAGTCTTCCGCACGCATTTCCTGCGCGGCATCGGCTTGCCGGCGAGCGCTTTCTTCCGCTCCTTCCTCGACTTCTATCAACTCCAGTCGCACCACCTCACCCCGAACACGGTGGTGCTGCTGTCTGCCTTCGTCACCTTGTGCGAAGGCTTCCTTGGCGTTCTCCCCACCCTCGAGCTCTGGGGGGAGTTCTTCCAATCTAAGCTGGGCACCCGCATGCAGGGCGTGTCGGCCCAGAGCGGCGCCTTCATCGCGATGCGGAGGCCGGCGGCCGACAACCCCTTCCCCGTCATCACGTTAATCCAGTCGGTGAAGCACTGGCAGAAGTCATATTTCTACGTGAAGAACGTCGCCCCACAAAGCGACTACGTCAACTTGCCGACTTACGTAGCCGGCCCGCCGGCTGGGAGGCGGCCTCACTGGTCCTATCGGGCCGCGACGCTGACGCCGGCCGGAGCCGCGGCCATCGCCCGACTACGGGTGATGATCCAGTCGGAGGGTCTGACTGGGTCCGACTTGCTGGCCGCCTTCATCGCGCGCCGAGTGCTTCCGCTTCAGAGCCGCCCTCACCTGATCTGTCAGATGAGCGGCCAGCTCGATCCGAGTCGGATGTGCACCAAGGACATGCCGCACGACGAGGTGGCCCACATGGTGAATTACCTTGCGAACTGCAAGCTCTCCGCAGAGTGGCGGTTTGGCAAGGAGCCATATTCCCGTGCACATCCTCCGCCCACGGTATGTTTTCTTTTTCCTTTTCTTTTCTTAGTTTTGTTGCCGAATTCCTTCTGGCCGTCTCTGACCAGTCGGCACGCCTTGGCAGAGCCCTCTCCTTCGACCTGCAGCCGGGTCGGAGGCGGAGCGCCGATTCCTCCCCGACCGGGCGGAGCATGACCTGGAGGACCATGACTTGGGGGCGGCCGCCATGGAGGACAACACCGAGGCGGGTGGCGGCGAAGCAGGCGGCTCCGGGCTTGGAGCCAGTTTCGATGACTGGACGGATGACGACGAGGCGGAAGTCGTCCCACGCCGCCAGCCGGCGTCTTGCCACGGAGCAGGTTCCTCCGCCGCGCCGCCTGCTCGGGGCGGCGAGCAGAAGCGCCGTGCCGCGTCGGGCTTGTTCGGGAGCCGGCCGAAGAAGCCCAAGGGTGGGGCGGCGGCGACCAGGCGGGATGAGGCGGCTGCGAAGGCGGCCCGCTTCCGCAAGGTGGTGAAGCAGCCGCAGATGGTATCGGCGTAAGTGTATATTCCTTTGTACATTGTTTCTTCCTTTCTTGGTGATTTCTGGATCCTTGCCCTTTTCTAAAAAAAATCAGGGCTCCGCTTTCGCTCGAGCGGGTTGCTGCCGCCTCCGTCGTTGGATCGCCGGGAGGATCCGGGAGCACCCACCACGTGGACCCCCGCGCCGAGCTTCAGGCGGCGACGGAGCGAAACGTGCGGGAGGCGCAGGAGGAGCCGAGGCGGAGGAGTTGAGGGAGGCTGCCGCCAAGGCGGCACAGGAGGAGGCGGCGGCGAAGGCACGTGCCGACGCAGCGGCTAAGGCCCAAGCGGAGGCTGCGGCCGCGGCAACGGCGGAGGGGGCCTTGCTCGTCACCCCTCTGCGCGTCGTGGTGCCTGAGGCCCCAGAGCCCCCGCCAGAGGAAGCCGGCGGCGACCAGCCGGGATTGGAGAGGGAGGATGACATCGTCATCCTGGAGAGGGAGGCGGCACCGGCCCCGCCGACTGGGGCGGCTCGAGGCGGCCGGCCTAACGTGCCGCCTGCGCAATCAGCTGGGGGCGAGCCAGCTGCGAGGACGGACCTGGTGGTCCGGTCGCCATCGCGCCAGCGCACGGGGAAGGCCGCATCGGACCCGCAGAAAGCCACGGGCCTCAGTTCGTCGGCCCAAGACGTGGAGGTGGCCAGCGCCAGCTCGGGGTGGACGCCGGGTGGAGGAACGGCTGTGGTGAACGTGGCAGCGCAGGATGTCCGGAACCGGCTTCAGTCCCAGGCTACGGCACTGAGGAAATACAATGACGAGTTCCTTGCGACGCGGGCGGCCATTCGGGTTAGTCTTCCTATTTTTGCTTTTTTGATCTTGGTTTCTTCCGTGGGGGCGCGTCAGCGCACCCACTGGGTGTAGTCCCCGAGTTCCGAGTCGGCTGCTGAGCAGGCGGCTTGGAACTTCTTAGCGGGCTTTGTTTAGCTATCTTGTTCTCATTCGCTCCTCTGCCTGTCTTGCAGGACTACCACAACCTCCGAGGACTCGACGGAGGAGATTGACTCCAGCGACGAGGGCGAGGAGGAGGAGGAGGAGGGTGAAGATGCCGCGCCAGATGGTGGAGCGGCCGGTCAGCCTTAGCTTGACCGTGCCTCCAGCAACAAGGCACGCGCGGGTGCACCGCCTGCAGCCTGCGATGATCAAGCCGAGACCCGCCAGCCGGCCACTCCTCCAGCCGGTGGCGCCGTCTCCACCGACCAGCCCGGCTCCCCTGCTGCGCCCTTGGTCTAGTCTGCTGCCTCTACTTTCCTGTTTCACCATTCTTGGAACAGTATTTTGTTAAGTTTGCACAATTCCACCCACTGGGGGTGTATTCGAACTATATTGACTGCTGGCCTGTTGGGGGCCTTATGTGTAAATATAATTATGCATGCGTTTGGCTTTCCCTTGTTCTTCGCTTTTCATCCTTCGGCTGTTTCCTTTGCCGCCCTCCCTTGGTTGCCGCCTTCCCAGCCGGACAGCTGCTCTGCAATCTGTGGCTGGGGAAGTGCTTGGGAGGGCAAGGACTCTAGCTTTGTTGGATTATAGCGAATTGATTAGGAGGCCGGCCAGCAGGCTGTTTTGACACCCTGTAGGCGTGGTTGGAGGCCGTCTTTGCGTTGTATAAGTTTGTTGGTCCTTAGCCGTTTTTCGTGTGGGCATCCTTTCTGCCTTTGGCTCTTGCCAGTCGGACAGCCGGTTCTTCGAGCTGCGACTTTCGACAAGAGATTGCTCGGGTGCCGGCACACTACTTGTCTGACTTCAGGTAGAACTTTTAATATAACTTAAGGCGGCCAGTCCCCGGGCCGACTAGTGGAACTCGGTGCCGGACAAAAAACCAAACGTAATAATACATTCATGAGTATGACACTCGTCATTCATAGATAAAGGAGGGCAGTTCCCGAGTGTGCCTCGGGGGGGCCGTTTGTCTCATATTTAAAAAGAACGGTAGCATGATACATACTGCTTTCAACTGTAAAATCTTCTCAGGAGGTTTGCGTACCATGGTCGCTCTGACTCCTTGCCGGAATCATCCCTCTTGCGTGCTCTTGGTTTTTGTGCGTCGATCAAGTAGTAGGAGTTATTGCCTACTGCCTTGCTGATGACGAAAGGGCCTTCCCAAGGGGCCGAGAGCTTGTGCTGGCCGGCTGTTCGCTGGATCAGCCGAAGCACAAGGTCGCCCTCTTGGAAGGATCTTGGCTTGACCTTCCGGTTGTTGTAACGGCGCAAAGCCTGCTGGTAGATGGCGGACCGGCTGAGTGCTAATAGCCGGCCTTCTTCCAGCAGGTCGACGCCGTCTTCTCGTGCTTCCTTGGCCTCCGCTTCCGTGTACATGGAGACCCGAGGCGAGTCGAACTAGATGTCAGTTGGGATGGCGGTCTCGGCACCATATACAAGGAAGAACGGAGTGAAGTTGGTTGACTTGTTTGGGGTAGTACGCAGACTCCAGAGGACAGCTGGCAGCTCGTCGAGCCAGCAGCCGGCCGAGCGCTCCAGTGGTACGACCAGGCGGGGCTTGATGCCGGAGAGGATGAGGCCGTTTGCTCGCTCGACCTGGCCGTTTGACTGCGGGTGGGCAACGGACGCTAAGTCCAGTCGGATGCCTTGTGTCGCGCAGAAACGTGATAGTGCTCCTTTGGCAAAGTTTGTGCCATTGTCGGTGATGAGGCTGTGCGGCACGCCATACTGAGTAGTGATGTCGGCAATAAATGTCACGGCCGTCGGCCCGTTCAGCTTCTTGATCGGCTTCGCTTCGATCCACTTGGTAAATTTGTCCACGGCGACAAGCAGATGTGTCAAGCCGCCGCGGGCTGTCTTGAATGGGCCCACCATGTCCAGCCCCCAGACGGCAAAGGGCCAGGTGAGGGGGATGGTCTTGAGTGCGGAAGCCGGCAGGTGTTGTTTGGAACCGAAGACTTGGCATCCTTTGCAGCATTTGACTATTTCTTTGGCATCTTCCAAGGCAGTCGGCCAGAAGAAACCGTGGCGGAAGGCTTTGGCCACAAGTGATCTTGAGGCTGCGTGGTGGCCGCATTCGCCTTGGTGGATATCCTTGAGGATTGCTACACCCTTTTCTGGCTCGACGCAACGCTGGAAGACCCCAGTGACGCTATGCTTGACAAGTTCTCTGTTTATTATTGCATATGCTCCGGCTCGGCGTTGCACTAGTCTTGCCGAGATCTCATCAGTCGGCAGCTCTCTGTTGACTAGGAAGTTGAGGATGGGCTGGGCCCATGATGGAGCTGTGACTTCTTCTACTGTTAGTACGGCCACTGTGACTCGGATGGGTGGGTTGGGTGTTAGAGAGTTGGAGTCGGCCACCGCTTCTTGTGTCGTTGCAGTCCCCGAGCCGACTGCTGCAGTCCCTAGGCCGGGCTCTGAAGTTCCCGAGCCGGGTGCGACTACGGCCGTCCCCGGGCCGCTTGTCGAAGTCCCCGAGCCGCCTGCTGGGTTCCTCCAGTCAGATCCGGTTGCATCGGGGGCAGGTGCTACGAAGATAGAGTCCGACTCTGGAGACGGCTTGATAGATGGTTTGAGGAGGCGCTGGAGAGAGACACCGGTTGGTATAGCCTGTCGGGTGGAGCCGATCCGTGCCAGGGCGTCTGCCTGGTCATTGTCGGCCCGTGCCACGTGAAGGAAATCGCACCCTTCGAAGTACCCACTGATCTGCTGGATGAGGAATCGATAGCTCGCCATGTTTGCATCCTTGGTGTCCCAGTCGCCAGATGACTGCTGGACCACCAAGTCCGAGTCTCCATAACACAGGATCCGGCGTATGACGAGCTCTTTGGCTAGCCAGAGCCCGTGTATGAGCGCCTCGTATTCAGCCACGTTGTTGGAGGCGGCAAAGTGGATTTGCAGTGTGTATCTGAGCTTGTCGCCTTTGGGAGAGGTGAGGATGATGCCGGCTCCCAAGCCGGCGCGCATCTTGGACCCATCGAAGTGCATCCGCCAATGAGTAGAGTCAGGAGCTGGCGGTAGGTACTGGGTCTCGGCCCAGTCGACGAGGAAGTCGGCCAACGCTTGGGACTTGATGGCGGTGCGGGGCTGGTAGAAGATTGTGTAAGGTGCAAGCGCAATGGCCCATTTAGCCACCCGGCCGGATGCATCCCGGCTGCCTATGATCTCGGCAAGCGGGGCGGTGCATACGACCGTGATGGGATTCTCTTGAAAGTAGGGCTTCAGCTTCTTGGCAGCGAAGTACACTCCATAGCACATCTTCTGGTAGTGTGGGTAGTTTTGCTTTGAGCTGGACAGTACTTCGCTTAGATAATATACCGGCCTCTGGACTAGCTGGGCTCGGCCTTCTTCTGGGCGCTGGACCACGATGACTGTACTGACCACTCGGCTAGTTGCGGCAATGTAGAGGAGCATGGGCTCCTTCTCAGTCGGCGCCGCCAGGACAGGTGGAGTGGTCAGCATCTTATTCAACTCATGGAAGGCTTGGTCTGCTTGGTCATTCCACTTGAAATGAGTGGATTTCTTCATGAGTCGGTACAGGGGGAGAGCCTTCTCTCCTAGCCGGCTGATAAAGCAGTTTAGGGAGGCCAGGCACCGAGTGAACTTCTGCACGTCTCGCAACTTGGTGGGAATCTCCATTCTCTCAATGGCCTTGATCTTCACAGGGTTGCACTCAATGCCGCGTTCGGAGACCAGAAAGCCTAGAAGCTGGCCGCCTGGTACTCCGAACACGCATTTCTCGGGGTTGAGCTTGATTTGGAATTGGCGCAAGTTGGCAAATGTTTCTTTGAGGTCTTCCAGCAGGGTGCCGCGCTTCTTTTTCTTCACCACAATATCGTCTACGTAGACGTGGGCATTTCTGCCGAGTTGCTTGAGGAGGCATTTCTGCATGCAATGCTGAAAAGTGGCACCGGCATTCCTCAAGCCGAATGTCATAGTCAGATAACAGAAAGCTCCGAATGGTGTGATGAAGGCGGTCTTCAGGCGGTCTGCTGGGTCCAACTTAATCTGGTGGTATCCTGAGTAGGCATCCAAGAAACTCAACAGCTCGCATCCGGCTGTGGAGTCTATCACTTGATCAATCCGTGGCAGAGCAAACAGATCTTTGGGGCAGGCCTTGTTGAGGCTAGTGTAGTCTATACACATACGCCATTTGTTGTTTTTCTTCAACACCAAGACTGGGTTGGCAAGCCACTCTGGAAAAACACTTCCATAATAAAGCCGGCGGCAAGGAGCCGGGCTATCTCTTCTCCTACGATTCTTCTCTTCTCTTCTGACAGTCGGCGGAGAGGCTGCTTGACCGGCTTCGCGTCGGCTCGGACGTGTAACTTGTGCTCGGCGAAATCCTTCGGAACACACATCATGTCCTTTGGGGACCATGCAAAGATATCTCGATTCTCACAGAGGAAGTCGACGAGCTCGCCTTCCTATTTACCGTCCAGGTTTGCACCAATGACTGCAAACCTCTCCGGGTTCTCTGGGTCCAGAGGTATCTTCTTCGTCTCCTTGGCCGGCTGGAAGGAGCCCTGCGCATCATATTCCTTGGGGTTGGGGGACAAGGCCGGCTGCTTGTCGGCCATGGACACAACTCGCTCCAGCATCTTCTTCTCTTCCGCCACTACGAGGGAGTCGGCCAGCCGGCTGCTGGCTGCAGCGCACTCGATGGACTTCTTGTAGTCGCCGGCTACAGTGATGATCCCCTTCGAGCTCGGAATCTTCATGTTCAGGTAGGCGTAGTGGGGCACAACCATGAACTTGGCCAGAGCAGGTCGGCCAAGCAAGGCGTGGTAAGGGCTTTCCAGATCCACTACCTCGAACCAGATTGCTTCTCGGTGAAAGTGATCCTTGTCGCCGAAGAGGACATCCATCTTGATCTTGCCGATCGGGGAACAGGACAGGCCCGGTACAATGCCATGGAAAACGGTCCGGCTTGGCATGAGCTGCTTCGCCTTGAGGTTCAACTTCTCCATGGTGTCGCGGTACAGTATGTTGATACTGTTTCTGCCATCAATCAGAACGCGGGAGAATCGGGCAGCCCGCCTCTCTGTTGCGAGTGTGACATCCAACACCAATGCGTAGGAGCCAGGGGACGGCATCACCTCTGGGTGATCGGCCTGGCTCCAGTTGATAGGCCTTTCGGACCAATGCATGAACTCGGGGTTGCTGGAGGCGACTGCATTGACCTCTTGGTGCTGTCGGCGCCGGCTGCGCTTGTCTTCAACCTGGCTTGTGAAGACGACGTAGGCGGCGTGCTCATCAGGGAACTCATCTTGAATGGCTCCGACTGCTGGTCGGGCAGCCGGCTGCTGGGGGGCTGGAGGCGGCGGGCCGGGAGGCGGAGGCGGCACCAGCCCCTCGCCCTTGGAGATCCGGGTGAGCCAGTGGCACTTTCGGGTCGTGTGGTTGGACGGCTTCGCGCCGCTGTGGAACTTGCAGGGGGCATCGAGAGTCTGCTCGTAGGAGAAGGCCGGCTGCCAAGCCGGCCTGCCGTACCTCTTCAATGGGAGCGGGCCGCTCTTCGGGCTGCTCGTCTTCGACTGTGGCCACCTGCCGACTGGTGGAAGGCGGCATAGGGGCCTTGCGCTTGTGGTCGTTCTGGTAGGGGCGCCAATTGGAGTCGCCAGCCGGCGTCTTAGGAGCCGGAGCGAGCACCTTCCCAGAGGCGTCCACTCGGAGCTCGGTCTTCATCGAGGAGTCGGCTGTGGCGTACTTGTCTGCAATGACCAGCAGCTCGTCGAGGGTTGCCGGCTCATCGCAGAGGAGTCGGTGCTTGAGGAGGGTGCCCTCTCGGCACCCGGCGGTGAAGTATTCGATGGCCTGCACCTCGTGCACCCCCTCGCAGGAGTTGCGGAGCTCGGCCCACCGCGTGAGGTAGTCGCGGGTCGATTCGCTGGGCCCTTGGACACATATGGAGAGCTGGCGGGGCTTGGGAGGCCGCTTGTACATGCTGGTGAAGTTGCAAACGAAGACTTGCGTGAAGTCTAGCCAGCTGTTGACGCTTTAGGGCTTGAGGCTGTTGAGCCAGGTGCGTGCCGTGCCTTGCAGCATGAGAGCGACGTACTTCACGGCTACGTGCCTATTGCCGTTCGCAATGCTGACGGCGGTAGAGTAGTCGATGAGCCAATCTTCCGGCTTCACAGAGCCGTTGTACTTGGGCGTGTCTCTAGGGAGCGAGAACCCTTTGGGGAAGGGTTCGTCGCGGATGCGGGGGCCAAAGCATGGCGGGCCAACATCATCTTCTTCTTCTAGCGCCAGGGATCAAGCTAGGCGGTCGATCCGGTGGCGGGCGTCGTTCTCGCTGACTCCCTTGCGGCGGCCTAGTTGGCCACCGAGAGTCGGATGGGTGACAGGCGGCGGGGTGAGACATCTCTCCCCACGAGGCGGGGGAGGAGGCAGATCGCCTTGGCGCTCCACTGCTCGAGGGCGGCCTTCCGCATCTCGCTCGATGGTGATTCGAGTCCGGCTGCGGCTAGCAGCCGGTTCCTTGTCCTTCCTTGCGCGGGCGCCGCTCGCAGTCGGCGATCGGGATGTCGCGGCGTGCTCTCGGCGCGGGGGAGGGCTCTCAGCGCGGGCGCCGGCTTCGTGCCGTTCTGCGGCCGCATCGATCAGCTGCTGGATGCGCCTTGTCATGTAGGGGAGCTCATCAGCCCCCAGCCCATTCAGCTCTTCTGCTGCCGCCTGAGCAGCTCGCAGATTTTCGAGCGGTGTGGCGTAAACGGGGCGGTCCGCCCCCAGCACACTGGCGATGGCCGCGCCGTGCTTCTTGACGAGGCCGACTCGGCTCGGCCCGCCGTGAGGCGGCGTACCAAAAGCGGCACAGTCGACTTCGCGCTGGTGGGCCTTGGTGAGGCGTCTCATGGAGGCTATCTTCTGGCCCTCCGCGATGTGGGCGAGGTGGGGTGCCTCCAGGGTCTCGGCGTCGGCATCGGCCGGGATGGGGACGGACAAGTCATGCATCGCCGCTTGTAGGGCGTCGTGGGCGTTCTCGCCCGAGTCGGCGACGTGGCTGATGACCAGCACCTCTGTGACAGCGCTGCTGCCGCTGTCAGCTCGAGGGAGAGGGTCGTCGAAGACTACCACGTCGGAGGGGTAGGCGTCGAACGATGCCATGTCGGAGTCGACAAGCATCGGGTCGGTGTAGCCGACCGACTCCAAGTCTACAGCAAGCTCGCTGGAGACGTGAAGCTGGTCGAGGAGGCCGACGAGGCGGCTCTCGGGGTAGTCCGTGCCTGCGTCGGACGCGGGCTCGTCGGAGATGCGAGTCTCGTCAAGAAGATCGGCGAGGCAGCTTGCCGCGCAGGCGTCGTCGACGCCTTGCAGCGTGTCGGGGCAAGCGCCGTCGGGCGTAGCAGGCTGGCTGCGCTCGCGGGGGAGAAAAAGGGTTCCCGTCCAGAATAGGTCTCCGGACGACGGTGCACCCGGCCCCACGGTGGGCGCCAAATGTTGGGTGGTAGGTGCGACATATGCCAACGGGTGGCTTATCATTGTGGGAGCCAGTAAAACATCGCCGGTGCCTGGAAACGGGATGAGGCGAAGACATGCACGCCGGCGGATCTTACCCAGGTTCGGGGCTCTCCGTGGAGATAACACCCCTAGTCCTACTCTGCGGGGTCTTCGCATGATCACTAGATCAATACAAGTAGCTACAAGTGCTGCTTGAGCTGTTTGGCTAGAGGAAGAAGAAGGACAAGGCTAGCTCTCCTTTTCTCTCTATGTGGTGTGTGGAATTCTATGAGATCAACCCTTTGCATGGGTGTCCCGGGGGGTTTATATAGGCCTACCCCCCAGGGGTACAATGGTAATCCAGCTGGGCACGGGTCCCAGCCGTCAGTGTCTATGCTCGCCGGCTTCTCCGCCAGTCATTGGGGCCCGCCGACTGGTGGGTCCCGCCGGCTGCCGGCCTCTTGGCCGGCAGGCCGGCCCCACTGCTTGGGGGCTTCGTCGGCGGCTGGTTACTGTTGCCTCGCCTCTGATGACGAGGGCTTTGTCGAGGTAAGCGTGGCTACAGTGTCACCACCTTGCGGGCTCTCATTGTAGCCTTACCTCGTCTTGTCTCCTTAATGGGGCGCATGCTTCGAGGGAGGGAGGTAGCCGGCTATTGGGAGCCGGCCACATCCCTGGCCGACTAGAGGAGGCCAGGCCGTCTTCAGATGTCTCTCTAGCAAAGGGGCCCGCCGCCGACGGGCCGTACTGGCACCTGTCGTGGGTGACATCGAGGCCAACATGGCTACAGTGCCGCGCCGGACGGGGGAGGGCTGGCCCGTACGGCGCCCTGTGGCCATGCCTGTTCCGGGATTCGGGGGTAGTGGGCTGTACTGCGGCCACGCCCCATCCTAACGCCGTTACGTGGGTACAGTCTTAGTAGGTGCAGTCTTGGCCGGCTTTCTTCATGGCCGGCTTCTGTGAGTCGGCTTTCTTCATGGCCGGCTTCTGGGAGTCGGTCCTGGGGATAGCCGGCCGGGGGAAGGCGGCCCTATGGTTTGTATGCTTGAAGGCCTGAACAGCCTGATAATTTTTCGAAGAGCCAGGGGGAGTCGGTTAGGCTACCCGTGGCCATTTACTCCGACAACATCTGAACCATTAAGTGTAGGTAGCACTGAGCACACAACAAACCCTAATGACAATCCTGCCTAATGAGTAATGAATCAATTTGAAAATGGGTGATGAGGAGTGGCTGCTGAGTGTTGAGGACTTATCTCAGGATAAATCGGGTTGGCTTAGTGGGTGCTGCATGCCTGAGCCCTGAACGGACTGGGAAGGTAGGCACGGCGGTGCACCCGGGCAGCGGTGACGCTGTTGGGCGAGCGGCTCCTGACCTCCCGTTAGTCCGGCGTCTCCTCCTAGAGTCATGTCGTCCGGGGACGGCAAGGCCCCGGCGAGGCAGGCGGCTGGGGGCGAGTAGAGATCAGAAGCGCGCAGCAGAACAGAGGGGAATCGGGGCCTGGGACGACCCAAAATCCCAGGGTGGGCCGGCCCACCGTGGGCACCCTGTAGGGATACACACCCGAGCAGCGAACATGCATTTTCGAAACTAATTTAGGAACATTTAGCTGACCAATTAAACGAATCTGTTTTAATAATATCAGATTCGTATTTGAACAACTAAGCTAGTTTAGCTTGATGGGTCGAGCAGTGCTATTATGACACGAAGCACGTATTTTGATCGTATAGTGATCATAAAAGGGGGAAACCGGAGAAATGATATTTAGCAGCCATTATTTGCTTCGAACTAAGAACTAAATTCTAAGAGCTGAAAAGAAAGTAGAGTAACCAAGTTAAGATCTATTTTCTGGTTGAGATCAAAAAGTTGAGGAGATATGAAGTACCACCTCTCTTGCGGCGCCGTCCAGGCATCGGGGGTGCGTTGGCTGTCGGTGGCGTTGAAGCAGATCTGCGACGGTAGACGGGTGCATCAGGGGATAAGTCCCGTTGTGGTGGAAGAGAAGGTCGTGTGAGCGGCCCCGACAAAGAGGACGATGGTGCCGGTGAAGCGAATGGGAAAATGGAGGGAGAGGTACAGGGAACCATGTTTTTGGGACGCGCCTGTCTGAAATATGGGAAAGTTACGAACTTAGCCCCCGTTTAAAATTTGGACGTCTCGTCAGTTGGGGATACGACGGTAATCTCGCATCTCACCAATATTTGCCCAGAGCGATTTCGAGCGAGAAGAGGGTGGTTGGCGCCCACGGTGTATGAACGGGGCTGACAGGTAGGGTGGTTGTGTCACGTCTGAGTGAAGTTACAAACCTGCCCCTATTGAAAATATTTGCCTGCATCGATTTCGGCCGAGTCGAGTTTGTTTTGCCGCCCACCGTGTATGAATGGGGAAATGGAGGGAGAAACAGAGGTCTTTCGGACGGGCTTGAATCAAATGTGTTTTGCTGCCCATGTTTGGCGCCCACCGTGTCATAATGGGCTCAGAGGCAGTCATGTCTTATTGAAGTTACTATCCTACCCCTATTTAGAGCAGTGGAAATCGGGCCGATGGATTGTCCGTGTAATGGGTAGACAGTAATTTCCATCTCCCAAACACTTGGCTTCGGGTAGCCGACGTGGGAGTGGACATTTTGCCGCTTCTTTCAAATTTTGGGACAATAAGCTTCCACGTTTACCCTGACAACTAAATTTGAATCCATTTTGTATTCCTATACGAATCTTTATAAATCATTCTATGTGTTTTTCTATATCTTCAAAAGGACGACAAAGATGTATTCCACTATCATATATGAATATGGTTTACAAATACCGATACTCAAATTCAGAAGCTAGAATCCAGTTTAAGGTGATTTCGAATATTTGGAACACTTCATGTCCAACTCAAATGTCACACGCAGCATAATGTGTACTCCCATTTAGATATGTACACAAGCGATGTATCAAGATTCAAATACCGAGTGAATCAACCAAGAATGTACAGAACTAACAGACATATAAACACTTATAGAGTATATGGATCAATAATATCAACTAACATACGTAAGCCAGGCCGCTGTACTTTTCTTTGCTACAACAACATCCTTTTTTTAGCCAAGCTACTACAACATCTTGGCCCTTTCCGATGCGTGCCACTTATGGTCCATCTATACTACTATTATTGTTGAATGCACATTCAGCCCGATTGGCATATTTGTTGGTCTGGTACAACAATCAAAATGAAATGTCTCCGAGTCTTATCAATTAATACAGACTTGTGCTCCAATAAAATTACAAACCAAAAAACAAAAAACAAAAAACAATTATTACATGATCTCTAAAACAAATGGTTTGATTGATTACATGAACAAACAACACCAAGGTTATTCAATGATGGAAAGAACATTTCACCTATGATTTACCAAGTGGGAATTTAATTTCCTTTGTTTCCTTCAGGACCTTAACAATGTGGTCAGTCTCAGCTTGCTTCGTTTTGAAATCCACCAAATATTTAATGGTTGTCTTGAGTACTGCTACTGATTGTGCTGTTTGCTTCCTCAACATGTCAAGTTCATCTCTAAGTGCAGAAGCAGATTCTCTTTCTACCACTAGTTTAGCCTCTAGAGCATCAGCAGTTGGCAATTCATAATGCACGATTGGGCCGGTGCCACTGCTGTGGGATGATACAACGTCCATGGGGACCTCACTCTTTGATCTTGGGCTAACCTGTTTTGCCATTAAAGTTCCGATTGGATTTAGAAAAGTTGAAGTTAGCAAAACATCTCAACTGGGAGTTATAACAGCAAACCAGTTAAACAAACAAGGAATTAAAGAATTTCAATTCGATGCTGAAAAGTAGTAACATCATTGTAACCCGTTGTTGAAGTAGCAAAGCAGTTAAACAAATAAGTAGCTATTTAAGTTCAGGCAAACAGGTAATTCTTAACATTAAGTATCAAACACATAGATAGGTGCAGTCTATAATAGGATTAACAGGTTGTGGCATTATGTAATCAGTAGCAAACTAAATTAAGCCAAGCAACGTAATTGAACAATTTTGCAATAAGTGGCTAACTAAAATTCCGAGAAGCGGGTAACTGAACTTACGCTAGTTCTTTGTACAGGCACACTGCAACTTCTTTTTCGCTTACAAGGTTGTACGAAGGAGTCCATTGCATCAATTGCTTGGATACGCAGTCCCAATACTTCTTTCTTCCCACACTGCATTGGTATGTCGAATAGTTAATCTGGTAAGATGGTGCGTCCTTGATATGTAATATGAGGACGTGTAGTCAGACTAGTTTTAGCCACACACATCACACTGGCTTTTACTGTATATTTCATGCGATTACTTTTGGCATATCGAGATCTAAGCAATCTACAATAGGATGAAAAGACTGGCATCCTTCACATTATTGGCGAACTCAGTTCATAGAAACAAGCAATTCAACCATTTTATGGGTAAATCAAAAGCGCCACTGGAATATTTTTCACTACCCCTATCATTCACGCAATAAGGGGTGACGCCACCATAGGGGCTAGTATGGGCGGCCGCCTCGGGCGGCTCGAAAGTGTGCACCTAGTTTGAGTCGTCCAGGTTGGCCCAGGCTAGTTTTGTTCGTCCCAACGCACGGGCAAGCAATGTAAAAAATGAAGAAAAATGTTTCAATTTGGATAGGCCAATAACATAAGTGCAAGGCAGGCCCTATAGCAGGCTCGCGGCCCAAACGAGCGCCTCCCATATCGATCGACAGCAGGAAAAATCCCAATTCATCCACTCCAGCCTCCAGTCTGGTTCGCTCCTAACCTACCCGCCGCTGGACAGACCGACACCGCACTTCCTTGCGCCCTCGTTGGAGGGCGGTCGCCGGGCTTCAAGCGAACGGAAGGACAAGAAGGTGAAGATCCAACCCTGGGTGTAGCCTGCGTGGGAGGCAGCGGCGGCAGCACGGGCATGGCATCGAGCTTGCGCAAACGGACAGTGGCAGCTTGCAAGAGTAGCATGCGCAACGAGTAGGTACATCACAACCCTGATTATATCTAATTCAACTCTTCAATTTCTGGCCAATAGTTAAACCTGACGGTGTTGTAAAACTGCTTGTATGTAGGGAATCTATGAGAAAATGAAACCAATTTCTACTTATTTTATAACTCCCCCAATCAATACTGAACTGACTGAATCTGATGTATCTAATCAAGTTTCCGGTGCAAACATCCAAGCTCATGTTGTTCTTGAGCCTGAAGTGTCTCATGAACAGACTGCTAATGAAGGATTTGATGCAAACATTTTACATGCTCCTGGTGATGAACATATAGTGTCTAATGAGGCATCTAATGCAAGCATTTTGCAAGCTCCCATTGAAGGATTTAGTGTCTAATGATGATCTGCTATGTTGAGAGAGACATAGAGATTTGCAGGCATTGATGACAAGCAAATTATAGTGCATTTTCATGGCTTGAGGAAACGTCAAGGCCATCTACCAGAAAGTCCCCGTATCATGACAACGTACCATAAATACTTTTCTAAACGTTGTTTGAAACTATTGGCATACTTGTGCAGGATAGATATATTGATATGCAGTTTGCGCACTGGTTATAGGTGCAATTACACTTCGATATTCTCAGCCAGAGAACGAATAATTCAAGCAGGTACAGACCATGTTTGTAGTCCTTCTACACCATGTTGCATTTTGTGTATTTTGGTGCTTGCATCATTTAGTGTTTATAATCTGAACTACTTTGGATCATTAGCTGGTTTTCAAAGTGCATGTAGCTTCACATTTCTCAAGTTATCTTGATTTCCGGAGTGCAAGTGCCTTTGTATTTTTTAAGTTAAATGTTCGCCCCTGGTAACTTGAATTCGTGGATCCGCCACTGCACACAAATCATACACGAATGCCAGTACCAATTAAATGAAATGCAGGGACTTACGCTAGCTCGTTGTACAGGCTCACTGCAGCTCTGCTTGCACTTGGGATGTTCCATGTACAAGTCCATGTGACCACTTGCTTGGATGTGCAGGCCTTGTGCTCCTTGCATCCCCCTCTGCATTTTTTACACGGTGAATGGCTGATCAAATAAGAGGAATTGACCTTGCTGTTGTACTGGAGGACAGATACTTACAAGGTTATACGGGTGTGCAGGATGTGTACCAGATCCCGCAGCGCCGTCATGCTTCACTAAAAAATGGATTTGCTTGTTTCAGATGATATCTCCAGAAGAAATAAGAGTTAAAGTCAGAGTTGGATAGGCGTGTAAGCTAAGAGAGCAGTGAAAGGATATCCAAACATCATCGGAACAGTGAAGGGAGTGATGTGTGGATACCTAGTTCACGCCGGCATTTGGGCATGCTCGCCTAGCTAGAGTGCGGGTCACTTCAGAGCCGTTGAGGGTGATGCGCTGGCGTTGGCTGGCCGCGCACGGATGTAGATCTTGAGTGGCAGCGGAGCGCTACGATGCGGTGCACGAGACCGTTGGTGCAGCCCCAGCGGCCTCGGGGGGGGGGGGCGGAGGGGCGATGATGTGCTCGGTGAAGTAGCCACGGTGAGCTGGGAGACGACGTCGGTGAAGCGCACCTGATGCGGTGGAAGTCGGTGTCTGTGAGGCACGTCCGTTGCGGCGGCCGACGTTGTCGGTGGACCACCCGGTGCAGTGGACGAGGGCGTAGATGAGGTAGCTCCGGTGCGGTGGCGAAGCGTGACCGTCGTCTTCGTCATCGTCGTCCGGCACAGAGGTGGGGAAAGAGATGAGATGAGGGGCGATTCGAACTTTGCTTGGGTTGGCGGAGAAATAGGGATTTGAGCAATCTGGGCGCGGAAGGGGACGATGGAGAAGGGAGATTTTGCAGGGCTGGAATTGGGGCCGCCAGATATTTCAATCGAAAACATGGAAGCGTGAACTTATTTTGTCGTCGTCCTTTTTTTTGGGTGGGTGGCTGGGTGCTACGCGTCCGTCCGACACACACAACCACCACGACACGACCCTGGTGCGCCTACATTTGAGAATGCAAACGAATCTTCTTTCATTTGCAAACGAATCTGTATGTATTACCATGCCCGTGTTTTCCTTGCAATAATTAGTCAATCGAAACGAGGTACTATAAATTAATTAATGAGGAGTTATTTGAAAAAAAATCGAAACAGTATCCACGCTATCGTGGATTAGAGTGTGTGTCACATAATTAGTTATTTGAATTAGAGTGTGTGTCACATAGCGATCTCCAATTCTAACGTGGATTTCGCATTTCACTGTATCCACGCTACTTTTTAATACAAATTCATATGTATATGATGAACACCATGGTAGTGAGAAATTTTTTGGATGGATTCAAACATATGACCTACAAAATAGCAAACAAATTCAATCAATGTCAACTTTTCGAAACCTAGTATGGCACGAATTCGAAATAATTACCCATATGCATGGTCATGAGTTCAAATCTTACAATGTACACCGAATTGAAATATCGATATTAAGTCTCGTACTATCT
>NC_057796.1:339594389-339600535 GCF_018294505.1 Triticum aestivum
CGGTCAATCTTCCTCTCCTAACCACCTTAGGAAGCTATCGGTTTCCAACACACATCCATTCTTTCTCTCCATGTTTCGATCTCTAACTCTCTCAACCACACAACCCCCTTTTTCCCACTCTGTTATGAAATGTATTTACCTCACACACCCGCCATTGCACCCCATGCCCAGCTCTCTCTCCCTCTCCCTCTCACCCTCTCGCGCTAAATACATGCATTGCCTATCTAGCCCCCCAAACTCTCGTGCGCACGCACGCACGTTGTCTATCTAGGTCACTCCCTCGAGACTGTCTCACTCTTTCTTCCGCACGGCGGGCCACACTCGCTCAATCTCGCTCTCTTTATCTGAGTCTCGTTTAACCTCGTTTTCTTTCACATACAAATGATATATCTCCTTGTTCGGGCCTCGATCGACACACACTATACTCTCTCACACAGATTGTCTATCTAGGTCAGTCCATCGAAGCGGCCCCCACTCTTTCGACCTCATGGCGGGCCACGCTCGCTCTCTCTCTCTCTCTCCCTGTCTCTCTCTCCCTCTCTCTCTCTTTCTATGTCTCGATTGACCTCGCTCTTGCTCGGACAAAAATGATATATCACCATGTTTGAGCCCAATTCGACTTATTCACATTGTATACTCTCTCACGCACATTGTCTATCTAGGTCACTCTCTCCAACCTGTCTCACTCTTTCGATCGCACGACGACCCTATGTGATCGATCCACCTTGCTTCCTCCCACGCACAAAACATATCTACACGTCTATGACTGGGTCATCTCTCAAGCTCTATCTTACATCCCTCACCCTTGCCAAAAGCTCAATCGGACAATATCTCTCCAGAGCATATATATTTGTTCCATGAATGTCGGACGACACTCACTTTGTCTCTCTATCTACATGTCTCTCGATTGACCTCGCTTTCTCACGCCGTATCTTCCACACATTGAAGCTACCTCTCCATCCCTTGCAAAGCCAGAGATATTTACATTGCGAGGGGCACTCCAACCTTGGATTAATTTGTGTAGGCATTTATTCCGGTCGGTTTAGATTATATTTTCGTAGCATTCGGCCCACAACTACTCGAAACACCGTTGCAACCCCCGCAACTCCCCTAGTTGATTTCCCTCTGGCTCGGTCATCGCTCTCTCACACGTCCTTTCTCGGCTTCAACGTCGCACCATGGTATTATTGCAAAAAACTCTATTGTTCTCTTTAATTATTATAAATAAGCTACAAAACTACACACCGATAGTCCACTTGGAATGGAACAAATTTGGACCCACAAATTAAAGTGCTACAAACTACACACCGAGGGGCCCACATGTCATGAAACAAATTTGGACCCATATACAAATTAAAAAATAAAGGGCGAGGATCGAACATGCGACCAGGGCCTTCAAGCCGCACGTCAATAGGCAACATACATAGAACAACAATGTTTGTTGTACCTCCCTTTGTTCACATAATGTTTTTATATTACCACAACCTATTTAATTGATAACATGTAATATTATTTTAGTACTATTCGCCTTCACTTACTGGTGGGTTCCATGTGTGCTCTCTCTCTCTCTCCTCCCCTTCTGCGTTTAGACGCACGGGCATACACGAAGAACTCGCGGACGATGTTGCCGTTGACCATATCTGGACGCATTCATAAGTTACGGCACCAGTTTCACGTGCTAGCAGCACTAGTCAGTGTGTATGTGCAATGCATGTTAATTTGGAAGTATATTAAGTGCATGCAGATATTAAGTTGGATATTATTTGTGTGTTATTATGTGATTAACACTATTTTTGGCATGAAATTAACTGCACGCTAAACGTGTTGAGCGCTCGACATTGAAGCAGTTTAGGTCGCTGGATGACAAGGAATACATGTGGCTTGATGACGTTTTATATTTAATTTGATACGGCTCTAGCAGAACATTCAATTGATCAAACCATAGATTTCGTTCAGTCTGACTCCAACTTTAAATTATACGACGATCGATCTAAAATAAACAAAAATGATAAATGTTCGGATTTTAAGCATGGCAATCCGAACGTTTTTCATGGCAAATTTAGATTACGCGGCGGCGGCGGGGGCGTCTTGCGATGGGAAGAGGCTCCTCTGCCGTGCTATGTGTGTCGTCGGGCCACTGACCGACGGCGATGGTGGCATCTTGCGCCATTGTTGGCGTACTCGTGGAAGTTGCCCTAGCTTCAAGGAAGGCCACAATGTTCTGGACTTCGGTCTCTAGGAGCGAGTCAATTGGCAGGAGGAGGCGACTGGCATTGGTGCAAGGAAGCGGTCGACGGCGGCCATCCATGCCGCTGAGGGGGGCACTGGCACCCGCGCGGGGACAGGCGCTGTCAACGGTGTGGCGGAGACATTCGTGTGCACGGGCACGGGCACGGGCACGCACATCAGTGCACGCGTAGGCGCATGCGCTGGCAGGTGCACGGGCACTGGCACGGGCGTGCGCGTCTGTCACGCCCAAGATGCGACCCTATCCTAAAGGAACACGAAGGTCCCACCAAGGATAGAAGCGCATCTTGAAGACGCTTTTGCAAGGTGGATATCATTACATCAACATTACATAATATTTGGGGATACAAACAAGGCATACAAATGCCGCAAGAATACAACAATACATCATACATAAGATCAACATCCGACTACGGATGAAACACAAACAGAAACTCAACGACATCCACCCTGCTATCCCAGGCTGCCGACCTGGAACCTATCCCCTCATCGAAGAAGAAGCAGAAGGAGAACTCCAAACAAGTAACATCGCTCTCGCGTCATGATCATCGCAAAACCTGTACCTGCAACTGGTGTTGTAGTAATCTGTGAGCCACGAGGACTCAGCAATCCCATTACCATGGGTATCAAGACTAGCAAAGCTTAGAGGAGTATGGAAGGGGTAAAGTGGTGAGGTTGCAGCAGCGACTAAGCATGTATGGTGGCTAACTTACGCAAATAAGAGCGAGAAGAGAAGCAAAGGAACGGTCGTGAAACTAGCAATGATCAAGAAGTGATCCTGAACTCCTACTTACGTCAAACATAACCCAGAAACCGTGTTCACTTCCCGGACTCCGCCGAGAAGAGACCATCACTGCTACTCACGCGGTTGATGCGTTTTAATTAAGGTCAACTGTCAAGTTCTCTACAACCGGATATTAACAAATTCCCATCTGCCACATAACCGCGGGCACGGCTTTCGAAAGATAATACCCTGCAGGGGTGTCCCAACTTAGCCCATTATAAGCTCTCATGGTCAACGAAGGATATTCCTTCTCCCGGGAAGACCCGATCAGTGTCGAAATCCCGGTTACAAGACATTTCGACGATGGTAAAACAAAACCAGCAAAGCCGCCCGAATGTGCCGACAAATCCTGATAGGAGCTGCACATATCTCGTTCTCAGGGCACACCGGATTGTCCAAGCTTCCGGTAGGCCAAACCAGAGTTGCCCCTGGTGGCCACCGGCGACTGACAGGTTGGACCAACACTCGAAGGAGCACTGGCCCAGGGGGGTAAAATAAGATGACCCTCGAGAGCGCGACTCCCAAGGGAAAAAGGCTAGGTGAGGCAAATGTAAAACCAAGGTTGGGCCTTGCTGGATGAGTTTTATTCAAAGCGAACTGTCAAGGGGGTCCCATAAATCACCCAACCGCGTTAGAAACGCAAAATCAAGGAACATAACACCGGTATGACGGAAACTAGGGCGGCAAGAGTGGAACAAAACACCAGGCATAAGGTCGAGCCTTCCACCCTTTACCAAGTATATAGATGCATTAATAATATAAGAGATATTGTGATATCCCAACATAAACATAATCCAACATGGAGCAATCTTCATCTTCACCTGCAACTAACAACGCTATAAGAGGGGTTGAGCAAAGCGGTAACATAGCCAAACAACGGTTTGCTAGGAAGGGTGACAAAGGTTAGAGGTTCATGGCAATTTGGGAGGCTTGAAGAGCAAGTGAATAGGTGGCGCAGCATAGCGATAGAACGAAGCAACTATCATAGCAATGATAGTAATGAGATCCAAGGTGACGGTCATCTTGCCTAAAATCCCGCGAGGAAGAAGAACGAATCCATGAAGAAGATGAAGCCACGAAGACGAACAAATCCTCACGGTCGCAACGACACGGGAACTATCGAGAAGAAGCACACAACAAGGTAAACACACCACACATGAACAAGGAATGATGCTCAACCAAGAATGATGCATGACAAAGCTATATGAAGCTACTCATGACAAGAGATGATGCATACAAGAACAACACATCAAAGCAAGTTTAAATGAGGCCGGAAACAATATATAACACTTCCGGTAAGTCCTCATATGCAAATTTCGAAATTGGTCCAGAACTGAATAAACCTTATATTCGAGTTGTTAAACAGCAAGTTAAGATGCACCATGATGATCTACACTAAATTCTAGTCAAGTTACATATAAAGCTCATTAGATTCGGAGCTACGGCCTAGAAGATATGAGCAAAACAAGTTAAACATGGCATTGATGCAAAATGCATACAAACATCAAGCAAACACCTCAAAACAAGGTTGCAACATGATAATATGAGACTATATTCAAAACTAAGCAAGTTTCATATAGAGCATGCTCGAAACGGAGCAACGGTGCAACACATACACTCCAAACAAGACATAGCAACAATCTGACCATAACAGCAACTGGGCAACTTGCAAGCACCAAAACAATATGCTACAGCACCTCATCATGAAAACAAAAGGCATGGACATGATTTACAGGTAAAGCACAACAAAACATGAACACTGAGGTATCTCCAGAAATCACTAGAACATGCTCAAAAAGACATGGCAAGATTGCAAATAATAACAGGTTCACAGACTTGGCAGAAATTACTGGACATGGCAGAAATAACATCAGGTTGCAAAGTTTAGACCTATCAAGAAACATGCTACATGAATATATCATAGCAAAAAAAGGCATGGCATGAATTGTCTCAAAGCATACAGCAAAAGTCCCTTACTGACCATAAGCCAAAAAGGCACACAATATATGATGGTAACCATGTAAACATAGCAAGTTTCGTTAACAGGTTTCAGACTTGGCAGAAAACAGAGCATGGCAGAAACAGACATTATGAAGGCATCTTGGTGAGCTTGATGCACTCATCACAAAGCAATGCATGACTATACAAGCATACCTACCGCAAGAAGGCATGTTTATGAAGCTAAGAATGGCAAGAACAAGTACATAGCATGAAAGGATCAACTACAACAAGCTTGGCAAAATTGAATAACACGTAAACAATCTGCCAGGAACATTTTATAGCAAAAGTAGAGCAAGATTGAGTCATACTATGGAACTCCATAATTGCAAATAAGGGCATGAATAGATCAATTACAACAATATATACAAAACATCTTTATTGAACATCTCCAAAATATGCATGGATCTCTCTGTAGCATCAACTTTACATGGCAACAAAATAACAGCAGACAAAATCACAAAGTCCCTGAAATCAGAAACATTACGGGGCCTAGTTTGCATGCTTGTGCTAGTCACCAAAGAGATCACAAAAATACATGGCATACACCACTAGAAAGATGGAATGGCATACAACAAAACACATGTAGAGCTCATGCCCATAAGATGCATAGATTAAAAGAAACAAAAATAACAAATCACCAAGTTCTGATAAAAAACAGCAGATAACAGCAACTAGCACTCTTGCAACGATGATTTGGGCATCAAGATGAACTCAAATGAACATGGCAAAATGGAACAAAATGTAGAGCATCACGAGACGAACAATTTGACATATTATATGCATGAATCGGAGCAGTATACATGGAGTTATGATAGGTCAAACATGCACACATATTAAGAAATACTGGGGACTTAGCAGAAAAAACGACCTCGAGGGGGGGGGGCGAAGTCAACGCGGGCAGATTGGATCGGAGCTCGTCGGCGCGGACTCGGCTGGCCGGAGTCGCGAGAGGAGAGGGGGAGGCCGGCGAGGGGGAGCTCCCTCCGGCCGGATCTCGTCGGATCCGGACCGGAGCGGACGCGGGGCGGCGCGGCATGGCTGGGCGACGACGGGAGGAGCTGCGGCCTCCGGCGAGCGGCGGCAGAGGACGGCGGACGACGCGGCGGCGGGGCAC
>NC_057796.1:339600737-339661027 GCF_018294505.1 Triticum aestivum
GGGGCCGGGCGGAGGCGAGGCGGAGCGCGGGAGACGCGCGGCGGCGGCGAGCTTCCGGCGGAGGCCGCGGCCGGAGCGATGGCGGCGGGGCCGGAGGCGACGGCGATGGTCGGCGGGCTCAGGCGGCGAGGCGGCGGGCGGGCGCCGGCCGGCGGAGGCGTGGGCGAGTGGGCGCGGGGTCGGGCCCGCGCGGCCCCCGGATGGGCTCCGCGGGCCGCGGCGGCGGTGGGACGGCGGCGGGTGACGTGTCGCGCTGCGGTTGGTCGGGGCGGCGGAGCGGACATGTCCGTCGGTGCGGGGAAGCGTCCGGCGGCGCGAGGGGAAGGAGGCTAGGGTTCATCTGCGTGAAAATTCGGGGAGGGGCACCTATTTATAGGTAGAGGGAGCTAGGAGAGTCCAAATGAGGTGCCGTTTTCGCCCACGCGATCGTGATCGAACGACCGAGAGCATGGCGGAGACTTAGAGGGGTTTTGGGGCTGTTAGAAGGGGGGTTTTGCTGCAACACACAAACGGACTTTGCGGTTGCCCGGTTAACCGTTGGAGCACCAAACGACCTCCAAATGGAACGAAACTTGACCGGTGGTCTACCGGTGGTATACCAAGGCCACTTGACAAGCCTCGGTCCATTCCGAGAACGTTCAACACCAGCTCACGAAAAGAAACAAGAAGGGAGCGCCGGAGGAGGTGGGAGTGCCGGATTGCAAAACGGACAACGGGGAAAATGCTCGGGTGCATGAGACGAACACGTATGCAAATGCAATGAACATGATGACATGATATGGGATGCATGACATGAACAAAAATGCAACACGCAAGAAGATGACATGGCAACGACGGCGAATAACTGGGTGACACCTGGCGCATCGGATCCGGGGCGTTACAACGTCAGTGCACGCGCAGGCGCTGACAGGTGCACGGGCGCGTGAAAGTCGGCGGGGACCTCGTGGAACCCCGTGGCATCAAGCTCGGCGACAATGTGTGGCTCCCAGCCCAGCAATGCCACGGGGATGGGCGCTGGTGCAGTTGGGGCGACGGGAGCCGGAACGGGAGCTTGGACAGGCGCGGCGTCTTCCCGCAAGGCCAGTTCAAGCTCGTCCCAAAGCGCCTTATGTTCTTGAGACTCCGGCTGGGTGTCTTCCTCAGGAAACTGGAAGACTAAGGGCAGACCATCGTGATGCGGCATGGCGTCTGTTTAGGTCAGGCTGGTTGGAGGTAGACGACAGGAGAATCGGAGAGGAAGAGAGAAGATTGTAGTGATACCGGGTAGTGCGGGGTTGATTTTAAATTGCGGCGCCGGCGACATTAAAAGTGGGAGCAGTTGGGACGAAGGTGGGCGGCGGAGCCTGGTCAAAGGGCTCGCCTCCCAGTGAGCCTGCACAGCGGTCTGCTCACGCGCCTCCTTGTCAGCTGGCGCAGCGGTCTGCTCGCACGCCTCCCGTCGACTCACACGCTTGCTCGGACGGCACCTGCCGATGAGAAGCGGGACTCGTGGCGGCACGTAAACGCCCACGGTTTCAATAGTGAAAGCGTTCGCCTTAACGTGACAGGTCTTTGTTCCAAAATACCTTGGCTCTTCATTTGTGCAACTTGTCATAAGCAGCTTGTCTCAAATTGAAGAAAAAAAATTACAAAGTAATATTTGTTCCATATCACGTGACCATGCTCAGTTTCAAGAATTTATGGTCACTTTTGGATTTTCTGAAATTTAAGATCCAGGATTCGAAACAATATCATAACCTGCATCATGCTATAAATTTTCAAGCCATACATTTGTCCTGTTGTATTTCTTAAGAAAGGATTTGGTCAAACATTTTGCTTAGTTAGACTTCAGACAAGTTATATATGCAGAGCAAAAGGATAATCCCTCCGTACCAGTGCATTGCCTGATATATTAACTCAAGTACTAGGCACGAACAAACAGGCTCAATTCTATGCTCATCCTGGTGTAGTAGTAGTAGTACTACTACTAGGCAATGCAGTTGATGGGTGACCTTGCCGAGCGGCGATCGAGGGAATTGAACCGTGCTCGGCACGGTAGGTAACATCGTCTAGTTACTTTTTTTGAACACAACGTTGTCTAGTTACTAAAGCATCCCTCCGTTGTTCATCGATAGTCATTATGGACCGGGGACATGAGGGGAATTTCCTAGGGCCGGAATTCTGGCCGCCAGATATTTCGACTCGAAACGCGGAGGCTCGACTGGTTGGGGTTGCCTAATGTGCGTACCACGCATGCCACCAGAAGGACACGAGCCCGGCTTTTTTATTTTTTATTTTTTTAGGATCAACACGAGCCAAGGTCTGGCTGGTACGCCGTTGGGTCCTACCATTCGAGAATACGAAAGGAACCTTTTAAGTTGCCGAACGAATCTATGTGTATTACAATGCCCGTATTTTCCTTGCAAATACTAATCTCAACGTGGTAATTGATTTATGACGAGTTGTTGAATTAGAGTGAGTTTGTGATATAGTGATCTCAACGTGGATTTCACATTTCATGGTATCCCTGCTAAGTTTTTCAATGCAAATGACACCCACACACGAACACAACAACAATCGAATAAGTATAGTGCATCTATTTTTCCAAACCATGCATGTATGACACGAATTCAAAAATACTCCTTCTGTTCCTAAATATTAGTCTTTTAGAGATTTCAACAAGCGACTACATACGGAGCACAATGAGTGAATCTACACTCTAAAATATGTCTATATACATCCGTATGTGCCAGTCCACTTGAAATCTCTAAAAAGACTAATATTTAGGAACGAAGGGAGTAAAATGTAAGACATGCATGGTCCTCAATTCAAAATTTAAAACGAACATGAAACTGAAACATGAATATTAAGTCTAGTACTACAGTACATGCAAATGTTGTGTTTAATTAGGCGGAGCTACGATTGTCGGGGGTCACCCCTCGACCTTAGATAAAATTGTGAAGCTTTGTTTAGGGTTGTTTAGATTATATTTGTCCCCACCCTCCCAACCACCGATTGGTTGTGCACCCCCACCCCTCCTCCCCGGGAGACTATCATGTGCCCCCATACCTTAGATGCTATATGCCGATACGAGTTGCTTGGAGCTTGTAGATCTGAGATAGAGCAGCTCACATGATGTCTTAATATTTTTACAGGAAACCTTGATGAGTTTGAGAATTGCACACAATTTGTACAAAAACTACTCAGATGCCCTTGGATCCCATATCCAACGACCTCGATGCTAGTATCACCGTAGCATCTAAGATGAAGGAGGACATCATATTCTCCTGTATGTAAGAATATCATGTGCTACCAAACCTTAGATGCTTTGGTGATACAAGCTCTTAGGAGCCGTTGGATTTGTGACCCAACGCCTCCTCGGTGGTTCGAATGGCTTTTTGCAGAAAAGCCCCCAAAGAGTTCGGCCACTGCTTACAAGCACAAAGACTGCTCAGATGCCATTGGATCTCAGATCAAACGACCTCGAAGCTCGTATCACCGTAGCATCTAAGATGAAGGAGGACATCGTATTCTCCTGTATGTAAGAATATCATGTGCTACCACACCTTAGATGCTTTGGTGATACAAGCTCTTCGGAGCCGTTGGATTTGTGACCCAACGCCTCCTCGGTGGTTCGAATGGTTTTTTGCAGAAAAGCCCCCAAAGAGTTCGGCCACTGCTTACAAGCACAAAGACTGCTCAGATGCCATTGGATCTCAGATCAAACGACCTCGAAGCTCGTATCACCGTAGCATCCAAGCTGCGAGAGCACCTTATGTTTTCTCGCATGGGAGAATATGAGGTGCTCCCGCACCGTAGATTCTATGGTGATACGAGTTCACGGAGATCTAACGGCCCACAGTAGGAGGTTTGAATGTTTTTGCAATATACGGCTGAGAGAGTTTGGGAATTGCGCAGAAAGTACAAGTACGACGCATGTGCCATCTGATCACTGATCATACGACCTAGATGCTCATATCACCGTAGCGGGTAATTAAGCTACGGGGAGCACCTAATATGAGCAACGGGGAGCCGTTGGATCCAAGATGCAGCGGCACACACGAGGCCTGAATGTTTTATTTGCAAAAAAACCTTTGGAGAGTTTGGAAATTGCGCATAATTACAAAGACTACTCCCAAGCCATTGGATCTCACTTCCAACGGTGTAAAAACTCGTATCACCATAGCATCTAAGCTGCGGGGTGGATGTGATATTCTATGCCGCTGTCATTTTTGTTCGTAAACTTGCAAAATACGTGTAACTTGTGCCGTTACTTGTCTAACCGCGCAAAGTGTTTGTTAAAAAAAACCATCCTACACTGAAATATCGGAACAACACACGGGGGTCCCACTTGTCATTAATCAAATTTGGACCTAAAACTAACAAATCTGAAAGACGAGATTCGAACTGGCAACCTGGACTACAAAGCGTAAGTCGATAGCCTGAAACAACAACGGTTGTTGGCTTTGTCCCATAACTTGATTTTATACAGTATTACGTTGAGTAGAGTAGAGGGAGTGCCTCGTCTACACGTGCATGACCGTTGACTCACTTACTGGTGGGTCCCAGGTCTGCGATCTCTCTCTTCTCTCCATCGTCTAACCTTTGCACGGGCACACACGAAGAGCGGCGCTAGCTTGCCGTGGTGTTATTACAACTAAAAAAAGCTTGGAAAATAGAAGAATCGCCTAGAACAAGAGACGTTGTGGCTGGTCGAGACGGAGCTAACCACACCTATCCTCCGTGCCATGTTAGCATGATGAAGCTGTGTGGCTAGTGGGGTGTTTTCGACCGACTGGCTGGGTCCCGAGGTCGAACCATAGGTACTACGTCTGATACAGTAAATTTTTACACGCACATTTTTCCTCCGTGCCGAGACATGGCACACCCTACCGCGCAGTTTCGGGTCCTCCCGGGTATTGCACGCATATATTCTTCCTGACGTGGGACGCCCTACCGCGCGTTTTCGCCGAAGCAAGTAAATAAATGAGTCGTCAAATCACGAAAGACCACTTTTCCCGCCGAGTACATCAGTGAAGCACGGTGGCTAGCTAGTTGGGCTAGTTCGACCGATTAGCTAGGCCGCCGCCACATTTGTTTTTTCACCCCTTTTTTATCTACATACCGGCAGGTAAATTTAAACATCCACCGCGGCGTTGCTCTGGTGTTTGAGTGCGGCAGGATTTTAATATTTTTGATTGACAGGAGCAGGCGCGGCAGGATTTTTAATTTTTTGATTGACGGGAGCAGGCACGGCAGCAATTAGTCACGATGACTCCGCCAATAAAACCAGCTGCTCCCTGATGTGAGAAGTCATCGACTCGTGTTTTACCATGGTGAAAACCAAAAGATTCCCCGCTCCTCGGCTAGCTCCCTCTGCCTTCCCATAGATTGCATTGCCTTTCAGACGTTTTGCCCCCTGCATCACCAACTTCGTGCGCCTTGAGAAGAAGAGGGACTTCGGTGGTGTTTAGGCGCCCTCTGCATGGGCATGTCCATGTCGCGGCGCAACATGACCGTTGGATCAAACTCAGATGGTGCAGATCAGTCACTGTAGCACAAAGCGTGTGGGTGTGTTTGGTTGCATTCTCATCTCAATATAGTGTGTAAGTCACCTTACGAAAACCAAATAATCCCAAAACACTTAGGCAGGGTACATTAACTCCCTCCGCGTTTCTTGTTTTGTGCCATATCAACCAATAAGAGACGTGGGCTGTGCATGCTTTCAATGACTTGAGACTAATAAACATGACATGCAGTGGTTAGTTCATTGCATGCAATGCTATTAATTAGCAAAAAGACATTAAGTTTTCTCGTTTTCCTCTCCGCCTTGGTCGCAGTGCACAACGTAAGATGACTTACACACCTAGACGGAGTAGTTGTTCCCTCTTCGTGTATTTGTGTTAACCTACTAGTGTGGACTCATGCACCCTTCATGCACTCTGCCAAACACCCAAAAGTGGGTCGAGAAAGAACTTTTGCTCCCATCCCGTGCACCCTTCATACACCCTGCCTAACACTATTCGTGCTTCATATGGTTCATGTTTCGTGGAGTATTGTAGCACCGTACTCTCCGTGCGATGTAGACCTAGTTCTGTTAACATTGATCTCACCGTTCATTCTCGACCGGACAGTCGAGAAAGCGGTACTATGTTACTACATTACTGTTCATATAGTTGACATGCGCACAACATCATTTGTCGTCGTCATATCTTACTACACTAGCAACAAGATTATGTAGTACTGACGTATGAACCACTGCACATGCCTAGTAGTAGGAGCACTGTGTATGTTCAAGTGGCTGCCGTGTTTCGCACTCCTCCGTCGTAAGAGTGGAAACGCTTGCTGTAATCATTTTTTTCTTCAGAAAAACAGTGGACACGCTCTACCGTGCGGATCCTCCTCCAGCCATGCACTAAATTACTCACTTTCGCCGACGTGTGGGACAGCCAGCATCGGGGTCCACCAGCCATGCACTAAATTACTCCGTAGTAGAGTGACGGTAGACTACCCCGATCGAAGCGCCGCAGTAATGCCCAATGAGCCGTCAAATCACAAAACCCCCTCCTTTCCAGCAGTAAGTTGGACGGACGAAGCAACCATCATTTCACTCTTCTCTCTCAGCTTCCTCTCTACCCAACCCTCGCTTCTCCCTCATCTTGTTCCTCATTTCTTCAAGAAAACCCCGACCTGCTTCTGCCATTGTTCTTCTCTCCCAAAGAAGGAAAGGTGAGCGCATCAATGGTGTTGATTCTGGCCAAGGCCCGGTCTTGCAACCCCGAGACTGATCCTATAACTCCCTCTCTTTTCTTCTTTTGGGTTTGTGATTATGGTTTCTTTTCTTTTATTTCTATTTGACAGTTTCTTGATGGACGCTGGAGCACCGGCCGAAGTGATGTCTATGGCTCTGGCCAAAACCGTCGAGGCTCATGGTACGAAGAAGCGCAAGCACCCCGCCGAGACTACCGTAGACAAGCTCAAAGCCATCGCCCTGTCCAAGCCCCCCTCTCCGGGATCCCTCATTAAGCAAGTCCAGGTAATATCTCTTCTTGACGATCTTTTTCTCGATCTTGATCGTGTTTTTTCATCTAACACGCAGTACTAGTAGTACAACTTTCTGGGTGATCTTGCATGTGATTTTTGTGTGCCAAATGACGGTTCTAAATTCCTCTTTTGACCAAAACATGCGAGAGGTTGACACTGATTTCTTATAGATTACTTTCAACTACTCCCTCTGTCCCAAATTTCTTGTCTTAGATTTGTCTAGATACGGATGTATCTAATACTAAAATGTGACTTGATACATCCGTATCTAGACAAATCTAAGACAGGAATTTTGGGATGGAGGGAGTACTTTATGAACATCAATGCTACCTTTGAAGAGGGCATATTTGCCTCAGTAACTTGTGTTATGGATATTGCAAGTAATCCCTCTGCTCTCATGCCTTTGAAGACATGTTCTGGTGTCTTTGTTCACTCGTTTCTGTGCGTATATGTAGTCATATATGGAGTATAATATCGAAAATCATCTTATATTTCTGAACGGAGGTAGTAATAAAATATGGTTTCTGTTTGAATTAGAACCAGGTCCGCGGCGGAGATGAAGTTCTCAAAGTCATGCCGGGTGAACTGGAAGACCTGAGGATGAGTTCTACTACTAAACTATCCAGCTGCTGTGTCCTTGTCGGCACGTGTCCTGAACTAGTGTTTTCCTGTAGCATTGTTGTCAGGCGTGTTCTCGAGTCTGTACTTGACCACAACAATTTCCTAGCTGTGCCTTCGATTACGAATGGTGTGGTTCTTGTAAAGCTTGCCAACAAATCTGATGCGGCCTGTCTTCATGATCATGTTTATGAGTGGAATGACCACTCTGTTAGGTTCTCCAAGGTTGACAAGATGGTGATGGTGCATGTAGACATCTCTCACGAAGTCCATGGCCTAGTCAGTTATGCGGGGTTCATCCCGTAGGTCGGTGGCAAGAATAGTCTGCAGAGTTTAATTAGTGCAACTTTGCTTGTTTGTACTAAGTACTATTGTTCAGTACTTGATTTGTGTTTGTGAACCATGTATTGTTTATTAGTACTGCCGCTTTTGGTGTGTGGTCAGTCCTGAGAACGGTCTATATTAATGTCTGTCCACTCAGTTCAGTCTGTATATTTTGAAGTATCCAGATCATCTTTTTTGTGAGGACGGTTTATCAATTATGGTTACACTCCAATATCTGTATGCATCGCAAGGTTTATCACACCCACCAGGATTTCCAGTCCCATGGATGTTCGGTCCATACGATTTGTCACGACCTTTGGACTGTCCTGCTTGTGGGAGTAGGCGGGGCCCCTGCATGCCACCCGTAGTTGGACGATCAATCTTCTGTTTAGTACTTCAACATAGTGATTTCCTGGTAAGGATTCACTCGTGTCACATCAAGTAAATCTTATCGATTTACTGTCTAAATCTTATTGATTTAATGTCATGTTTTCTTTCTTTTCCTGCAATTTTACGATGCAGGTGTTGCCATGTGACATTCATCATAGAATAAACCGTTTGGTTTGCTCTACGATGGCTATTTTTGCAGGTTTCACTTCTTATGTCGTCTCAGTAACGAAGGCATTGTCCATCACTTATATTACTGGAAAAATTGGATCAGTCTGTTGTCTGAGTACAAGATGAATCCCTATGATGAACTGCAGTTTGGTTTAACAAAAACGCCACAATTAGTCCTTCTCGCGTTTAAAAGAAATGAAGAAAAAAACTGGATCACGGTCAGGAAGCCTAGTCAAGTTAGAAAGCTGATCATACCAGACCAGACACGATCGCCGCTGTCTCGCACATCGGTACCACCTTCGGCAACGGATCGAGCACCGGCAGTTGCTCTAGCACTGACAGCGGCAGTAGCTCAGTCTAATCCAGCTGAGGATTGGGCACCGATCGCGTCAGCGGATCAGGCTGATCTACCAGAGGATCGGGCATCGACACCGGCACCTGCTCCGACACCGTCACCAGCTCTACAAGGAGCACCATCTCCGGCAGCAGCAGCGGCTTCGGCACCTGCACCAACACTTGCACTTGCATCTGCTCCGGCCCGTGTAGCGGCAACCGAACGAGCAGTTGCACCGGCAACAGACTGGGCTACAGTTCGCACTTCATATACCAAAGTCCTTACAAAAACCGACATGTCCACCTTCTTGGTAAGCATTGGCTGCCCAAGTGTTTCGTTCTTTTTTATTTCCATGTTGTTTCGCATGATTCACTGTGTTGATCTAACTGTTTGGGTATGTCTTCTTGTTTGCAAACAGAGAATTCCTAGAGCAACAAGGGAGTCGTTCAACAATCCGGGCGACATCGGCCAAGTTTCTCTTACCATGCGCAGCCTTGGTGTGAATGAACCTGCTCAATATACCGTAAGTACAAAGGATGGTTGCATGATGATTGATGCTAAAGGATGGTCAAGGTTCAAATCTAAATCATATCTTGTGGTAGGGGATGATGTCAAAATCGAACTTTCTCGGCAAGGAGAGCTGGTCCAAATCAACTTTGAAGTTCTTCAGTACTACCAAACTGATCTATCCGCCGAGAGATTTTGATGTAATACTCTGGCATGGTGAAACAAGTGTCCTGTGTGTATAAGCAGTACGACAGTATCATTGATAGAATTGCAACTCTGATTGCTGGTTAGGAACTGTCATTTGATTTCATTCAACCAGCTGCTGTGCTTTATTCAATTTTGTGTATTTGCCTTGCGACAGCATCTAAAACCAGCGCCGTACCGACCGCTTGCAATATGAAAAGCGCTAAGGTAGAACACATGGGCCCCCAAACATGCAGGCCCACCTTCCTATGGCCCAAAGTCCGGAACCATGAGCCTGTCTGAGTATTTCTCAGCTGAACCCCCATAATGCCCGTGCGTTGCATGTAACATCAAGATGCATTTGTATAAGTATTTTATCTTGTGAGAGAAAAGGATGAACGAGGGAAGGCCTTATTTGCAAATGTGGAGAGGTGTGTGGGTACCTTTTTGCAAAATTGCCATAGTTTCCTTCCTATCCGTCAGATATAAATCGGACGACCTATATTGCAGGATGACAGGCACACCATCATCACCAACTCGTCTATACCGTGTTGAAAAAACTATGTTTTTTTATAATTATATATGTTATATATATTCCCCTTGATTTTTCCTATGTATAAAGTTGTGATATAAAATATCTTTATATTTCTTTACAGAGGGAATATCTCTCTGTTAAAAATATATTTATGCGTAATAACTAGTTCCTCCTGTCTTTCTACTTCCTTGGGCTGATATGTGGGGCATCCGACAACGGGGTCCACATGCCATATGCACCAAATAAGAGTGCACAGCTGCACGGTAGACACACCCCGGTCGTAGCGCCGCATTAATGCCCAATGAGCCGTCAAATCACAAAAACCCCCACCTTTGCAGCTTTAGCAGTAAGCTGGACGGACGAAGCGGCAATATTTCACTCGGCCTGAATCCTTTCTCCCTTGTCTGCTTGTTCAGAGAAAACCCCCGCTCGGCGATTGCATAGGGTTTTCTCATGGAGAACCTGGTATGAATTCTTCATCCATCCCCGATAAATCCAAGTTCCTTGGTCGCGGGTACTCCTAGGATGGCAGCCGCCGCCGTTGATGCATTTTTCTTCCTACTGAATCTAGTGTGTTTCATTTGCAGTGCCCAAAGTGCGAGGACCCTACAGGTTTCTGCGCCCTCGGCGAGACGCCACACTTGTTCCTTCTCATCCTAACACAGGATTTTAAAACGCGCATAGTATGTTCGTAGAATCGTCTTTTCTATCCAGGAGGATGGGGTTTTTTGAACATGATGTCGACTAATTTGGAAATTTGGATTGCTATATTTGGATAAAAGGTACTAGTACCATGGTCAACACTGACGTGAAGGAGGAAAGTATTTCTAGATTTGGATATAGGGAATACATTGTGTTCTCATATTATTTTTCCTGCAGTGCATTCCTTGCTCTGCCAGAACACATGTACTCAAGATGCTCGGCCTTGCCATAACTGAATACACCAGTTTAATGGTAACAATGAAGACAAGCCATGGATATAAGTTTCGAGTTGGGTTCATGAACCAAGAAGATCGCTGCTTTTTTTATGGCCGAACTTGGATAAACTTTCTCAAGTGTTACAGACTGAAAGTTGGCGCACAAATGTTGATGGAAATAGCAGAACCTAGTCTCATCTTCACTGTGATCTTCCACCCCGACATCGTACCAATTGTTCATCCATGTTAGTTTTGTATCTGGTTCTTGCTTGTTGCCTCGATTACTTCTTAATCCACCTATTCTGTCTAACTGATCATAATTTAACTTTAGAAGTAGCAACGAATCTCTCACGAAGATGCTACTTCTAACTAATATTTTCTTATAATTGGTGGCACGTGTAGGTTTTTTTCCAGAGTTAAGCAGGCTGCTCGTTTGTTATTCTGTAACAACTCGGCTGTTACTGATGGCACTGAAGTTGCCTGGGACGACATCCACAAGTTCCTACACTTTATTGATCGTCTTGAGGTCCTTGTGGGGCGTTTCAATGGTGGAAGGCCACGTGGGATATGTGTGCCACTGCTGCACTCGTTGAACAGGTCCAACTGTGTCGAGAAACTTATGGTACGAGCTATTTTCTGTTATATATGTTGTTCATAAACTATTGCTTATACATAGTTTTACAACTGTGATCTTCTTGAAACAGAAACTGCCCAGTTCTATTGTTCCTATACAGATGCCTGACCATGGTCGGGTCAGACTTGCGCTTGGTCACAACATGATGTTTATGTCGACCTACTCCATTCCCCTTGGAGGTGAAAAGATACTTATTCATGGGTGGTCTCAAATAATGAAGGCCCGTCCATCTTGGAGAATAGGACAGAAGATTATGTTCCTGCTTTTCCATGGATCTAAAGCGAATATTCTGTTTATTGACCACATTGCAAGATGAAGCCGCTTTCAGAAGGTTGTGGATGCGCGGTGTGGCGCCTGGGCCTTGTCCTGGGGCTTGGCGGCCTCACCCTTGGTTAACTGTAGGCAAAGTAGCACTGTTCGAGGCGTGCTTTGTACGGTTGAACCTGTATAAGTACTCATACTTCTTTCAGCTATGGTTGTTAAGTGCCCCTGCTGGTTTCAGTTAAGGTTGTTAAGAACTCCTGCTGCTTTTACAGTCTGTCGTGTTTCTTCAGTCCTGTCTTCCTCCAGCCACCAAAACCAAACCAGCGCCGGCGGGGCCGCCTGCTTCCGCCTCCCATGGCTGGCTGCGCCTCAGCGCACGCATCGCCGCCCCACCGTCTCCTAAATCGTTAACGCCGACGTCCGAGGCCTCGCCGTCGTCCTCCGCGCGCTTTGGTGCGCTCGCCGCGGCGCCACCCTGTCGCGTTGTCAACATTGTCAACAAACAACAGGAATCGGCAGAAGTACGTGGAGAGGATGACATTAGGGCCCACCATGTCAGCGTATGGAAAAATAAAATGCTTCCTCCTAGTGTTTTCCTGACATCTGGGACCCACGACATTGTGAGCGTATATAGTCAATAGACAAGAGAACAACACAAGATCGGCTGACACCTGGGACGTAGCAGCTCGAGCAGTATTTTTTTTGTTATTGTTGAGACGGAGCAGGGTTTGAACTGGGTTGTGGCCCGTCTAGCCCAGGTTATATTTTATGTTCACCATGTGACCAGCCCAGCTATTTTTTCTTTGTGAAAATGAGCCCAGTTTATTTTTTCTGAAGAATACCCAATCCAGGCCTACTTATTTTTCTACGCCCTGATGGGCTGCAACTCTTTCAAGACGCCTGCAAATCTTGAAAGTAATATGAAATGAGTTGTAAATATAAAAAGAGATGACAAATTGGCAATTACTTTATAATTTCTGATTTTTTTTCACATTTTCAGATTCCTATTTCACTGGGCATTAACCTAATTTAAATATATCTTCAAAGTACCTTAAATCTGGCTCAACATTTTGGTATTAAAAATAGTTTGGAACCCACAGAAATATGCGAAATTGGCCCTGGCCAACCAAAAAAACGGACTGCAATAAATTGCATAAGAAGTCGCAATGAGCTATATATAAATTATTAAAAAAATAGGGAATGGTCTGACTTATGGGCCTATTAAGTTGACGCGTGTGCAAGATTTTTTTAGTTATTATATACGTCAACAAACGATTCTAGCAGACGTAACCGTTGGATGTCAATCCAATGGTCGTGTTTCTTCAATCTCTGATCTTCTTGCCACAGCCGCCAAATCCAGCGCCGGCGGGACAGCCTGCTCCCGCCTCCCGTGCAGGCCTCACCACCCCCTACAACTCCCACCGCTGGCCAGGGCATCCCTCTACGCACCCACACCCCCTGTTATTCTGCGGCGACGACATCCTCACACCGAAGCCGAACCAGTGAACCCTCGTACTCCTCTCCGCGTCGTCCCCTTCCTAGGCCTCGCCGTCGTCCACCGCCCTAGTGCTCTCGGCGCGGCATGGTCAACGTGGTCAAGCAAAGAATTCCATCGGAAGAGTACTGTCGTGGAGAGGCTGACAGCTGGGTCCACGGCGGCCGCAAGGAAGTGCCTCCTTATTATGCGGAAAATAATTATTCCTCCACCTGACAGCAGGGACCCACCGGACGGGCAACTATATTTGGCGAAAAAACCGTTTCCCCCTGACTGCTGGGACCTACCTGCTACATCTTCACACGCAAGGAAGTGCGTCCGGGTGAAAAAAATGATTCGCCCCCTGACTGGTGGGACCCACCAGCTACATCTTCGCACGCAAGGAAGTGCCTGACAGTCGGGACCCACCTGGTCGAAGCGTACGTAGCGTTGTCGTTCTGGTCGCGAACGTGTACGTACATACTGGTCGATGTAGAGGCGCACACGTGTCGTAGTAGAGACGCGCATGTAGCATGTACACGTACGTACAATGGCGAGTGTGCAAGAAAGCAAATATGGCCACGTACGTACATACGGGCAGGATCTCGAACGCCTACTCGCGCATACGTACGGCCAGGGCTCGTGTACATGGCTGGGTCAGAACGGAGAAACAGCGTCGTCGTCGTGTTCATGCAGAGCCAACCGGCTGGGTCGGAACAAAATGCGTCGTCGTGTTCATCGGGAGGGCTTGGACGGAACAGCCGATGGAAACGAGGCCTGGCGTACCGCAGAACGGAGGAAACGGCCTTGTGTTCGACCGGCCACGTTTGAAACGGGATCTTGTTCATCGGGAGGGGTCTGGCATACCGCAAAATGAAGGAAACGGACCTCCTACGGTCGAAACAGGGGTCCTATTGATCGGGAGGGGTGTGGCGAACCGCAAAACGGAGGAAACGGACTTGTGTTGGAGCGCTATGGTCGAAACGAGGGTCATGTTCATCGGGAGGGGTGTGGCGTACCTCAAAATGGGACTCCACGGGATACTGTTCATCTCCACCGTCGCCCCCTCCAGCCTCCACGGGCTACTGTTAATCCACCGTCGACCTCCTCCAGCCTCCACCTACGACTGTTCATCCACGGGCTCCTGTTCATCCAGCCTCCACCACGCGCTACTCCACCGGCTACTGTTCAACCAGCCCTCTCCACGGGCTCCTATTCAACCACCCCTCCACGGGCTACTGTTCATCCAGCCCTCCACCGTCTACTGTTCATCCTGCCCTCCATGGGGTGGTCCTGTTCATCCTGCCCTCCACGGGGTCCTGTTCATCCAGCCCCAACCGGCTCGATCGATCGGGGTCCTGTTCATCCAGAGGCAACACCACGGGGTCCTGTTCATCCACCCCCACCGGGAACTGTTCATCCAAACCCCCCCCCCGCAACGCTCACTGTTCATCCATAGGCAGCATGGATCGGCGTCAGTTAGTAGCAGTAGCGAAGGAATTGCTCGATGGGTTCAGTTAATAGCCATCGATCAATCGCTCGGGTTCAGTAACGCGTAGCCTGCAGTGCAATCGCTCGGGTTCAGTTAGAGTCCAACGCCTCGCTCGGGTTTAGTTAGAACCCAATGCCTCGCACACACACGCGTACATACAAGAGAAACGCGCATCGCTTGGGCCCCGACCACCCACCGTAACCGGGGACTCCCCGATATTTTCCGCGCCCTTGCTTCTACCACGGTTTTTTCTGTCATGGACGGCCCAAAAAATGTCATGCAGCTGCGTCTCCGGCCCGCCCAGGACGAAAAGCCCATTTTTTGTCATGATTTTTTGTCATAGAAGTAGGACCCCACCACATCTATGATGATACCGGGTTTTGTCACAATAGTCGTCATAAAAGTGTCATAAGTATGACAAAAGACTTTCGTTCGGCCCAAAATGTAAGGATGTGTCTTTTTTTGCAGTGGGGGAGGCCGGCCGGCCCTAGGGGTGCGCCCAAGGAGAGGGAGTCCTACTAGGACTACTAGTCCTAGTAGGATTCGTCCACAAGGAAGAGAGGGGGAAGGAAGGAGAGGGAGAGGGAGTAGGAAAGGGGGCGCCGCCCCCTTCCCTTATCCAATTCGGACTGCTGGGGGGGTGCGGCCTGCCCTGGCAGCCCTCCTCTCTCTCCAATAGGGCCCATGGTGGCCCATTAGTGTTGGAGATATGCCCTAGACGCAATCATGTATGATGATATTTCTTATGTGTTTATGAATAAAGATAGTCCTTGGACATTATCAATGATGTGTATCAGCAAGTACGTGACTTGTTTGTGGGACTATGCATTGTATGATGACTGTCCTAAAAGGTCCCTAGTCGAAAGGGCTGTGTGGACGCGTAGCCGACTAGACTAGCATATGACACGGTCGATGGCTTGGTTTCACTAGCCATGGAGCATTGGATGCTAACCGGATACTGTGGACTTGGAAAGGTTTGGTCGGATTCGACGTATTCGGATCCGAGTCGAGATAAGGTCCGAGTAGGACAGACCCAACTATGAGACGCAGCGATATGTCATCTGTGAGTCTCTAGTACAACATACGTTCTATGTCCTAAGACCTGAGCTGACGAATGTACTCGGGATGGTGCCAGACTTGCTTTGGCCGACCAAACGCTACTCCGTGACTAGGTAGTTACAAAGGTAGGTTTCAGGCTTGTCCGGACCCATGCTGCGAGACATGGTCGAGCAAGATGGGATTTTCCCCTCCAATCAGGAGAGATATACTCTGGGCCCCTCGTGTGATCCGACCAGGATAAGCATGGCCATGCGACAAGGATTATGAGATAATCCGGTTTGTGGTCGGCATCACTGGAACGAGAAAGAGGTCGGGCTAGCACAAGGATGACAGACTCGCCTTGAGCCCGACAACATATATCGTGTGGCAAAAGGAATGGAAGTGTGATGTACAGGTTCGCCTAACCAGCTTCATAGTTTACTTGGAGGTCGGCACGCCTTGCTAGAGGCCGCTACCAGCCATGCAGTTCGGAGGTGATCCGAACTGCGACCAAGCCGGCATGAACCTAAGGGGTCGCGCGCTTAAGGGAAGGAACCTACGAGGTCGGATCCGAGGACACTGGTCGGATGTGATCCGAGCTGTATTCGGATTGTGGCCGAGTAGACTTATGGGCTTTAGGGTCCGTGCGAGGCCCAAGTGTTGAGCCCGCGATGGACGCCTATATAAAGTGGGGTGCGCACACTCATGCGGTTGATCGCTTCGGCGCTGTCACTAGGGTTTGCATGTGTTGCGAATAGACACCACCACTCGCCGCCGGTTGTGTGATCAGACCTAGCAGTCGGCCGCATGACGTTCCTCCTGCACGCGCGGATACCGTTAGAGGTGGTGCACTTGCGCCGCTCCGGCGAACCTGTTCGTGGGATCCGATCGGCTACGTGGGAGACCGCAAAGGAGGAGACGACTCCGGGAATGCGAGGCGACTTCGGGAACGCGCTGCCTCAACTCTACTTCCGCTGCACGGCACTACGCATCTAGTGGTAACAATCTGTGATCCATCACCCATAGCATGTTCCTGTTGTTCTGCGCGTAGGAAAATTTTGATTTGTAGTCAACGCACCCTTCGGTAGAACCCAACAGTGGTATCATAGCCTCTGCTATAGGGTTTGGTTTCAGATCGTATGCATATTAGATATGTGGAGGCGGCAGATGAAATCTGCTGTTGTTTATGAGATCGGCTATGTGCACGGTTGATGTGATCAACTGCACATGGGGATCGTTGAGGCTATGTTTTCTGTCAATCGGGATCGATGAGTCATGACACGACCTACCCCTACCGGTCGGTTATCCGCCATCGGGGTTAATAGCGAAACGTAAATCCGAATCGGATTCACGATGATCAATGAGATCGGTCAGATCAGAGAATTCGGCGTGATCGGAGTACAGAGAATCAGGACCGCCATGTGCGTAGCGCCTTGTATTTCATACACGATCACTCAAACCGATAGAATGCGATTCTATGCATAACTTTATTTTGCAGGGTTTGATGTGAATAGTATGGCTCATGTGTATGTGATGCATGTGTGTAAATTATACATGGCCCGAGCGTCATGTTTGTCAGCCGGCACGAGCCAAAGTGTTGTCATTATAATGTATACCGACCTGCGTGTCAACTTTTGATTCTCTGTAAAATTCATTACTAGTTGTAGTAGTTGGATTATAGAGATCAGGTTGGTGGCTTGGCGTCCCGGCGTGACAAACAAGATGGAGTTCCTAGATGGTCATCGGAGTCGGAGCCGACCTGGAAGAATATCCATGAATGAGCCATACTATTTCACAATATATGTTTATATGTGATTGTTATGCTTCTTGTTTTCTATGCATGTTAGAATGGTAGAAAGATCCCTCAAGAATATCGAGCGAATTGCCATCCCCGATGTTGCACCTTCACACGTCAAGTACGTCTAGTAGTGGGCTCATAAAATTGGGGTGCTGCTGGGTGTCCTTGAACTGATGGTTCGTGTCGGACACGGACATGCACTGCATCAGGTTAACCTGACAAGGCTATCAAAATGGTTTTGGGCCTTGTGGCAAAGAAGGTTGGGAGCCGGGGTATAAGATACCTACCCAACCGACAGGAGTCGTATAGAGATACGATTAGCAAGGATTTGCTTACCGGATAGGCATGTTGTCTAGCAGTGATGCTAAAGCTCACTAGTCACATGTGCTAGTCAGATCCTAAATCACTGAGAGTTTGCGGAGGGATGCCACCTTCAGTGGGATTATTTCTGTTTAAGGCTAGAATTACTCTACATAAACACATTGCTTAGTGATTGCATATTTTCTGTTGTAGATCAATGGCACCACCTGCTCAACCCAACTTTGCATTGAAATCAATTCTGGAAAAGGATAAACTGAATGGAACAAACTTTACCACCTGGTATAGAAATTTGAGAATTGTTCTCAAGCATGATAAATAGGAACATGTTCTAGAGGATCCACTTCTAGAGGAACCTGTCGATAATGCTAGTGCCACAACTAAGAATGCCTACCAAAAACTCGTAGATGAATTAGTGGAGATCAGCTGTCTGATGCTGGCTTGTATGGAGCCCGATTTGCAACAACATTTCGAAAATGTTGAGGCTTACGATATGATCGAGAGTCTCAAGAGCATGTTTCAGACATAGGCTAGGACCGAAAGGTTCAACGTCTGGCGATACTTGATGGATTGTAAGCTGAAGGAAGGTGATCCACTGAGCCCGCATGTGATCAAGATGATCAGATATGTGCAAGCTTTTGATTGGTTGGGCTTCCCGCTCTTGGATGAGCTGGCTACTGATGCTGTTCTGGGGTCTCTTCTGCCCAGCTATGGGACGTTCATATCGAACTATCATATGTATGGCATGGATAAGAAGCTCACTGAATTGCATGGGATGCTCAAAGTGGCAGAGCAAGATATTAAGGAAGGCACGCATCAAGTGTTGATGGTGCAGAAATCGGCTAAGTTCAAGAAGAGGTGCTCAAAGAAGATGGCTAAGGCAGAGGGCACGGAGACGACAACCTCCGCCGTTGCGCCAAAGTCTGGACCGGACTCGAATACCATTTGATATCATTGCAAGGAGATCGGCCACTGGAAGAGGAACTATAGCAAGTGGCTTGCAGAGCATGGCAAGAAGGCCGGAAATGCTTCTTCAGGCAAAGGTACACTTGTTGCATATGTTATAGACATTTACCTTGCTGACATACCTAGGAGCTCTTGGGTATTTGATACCGGATCAGTTGTTCATATTTCCAACTTGATGCAGGGGCTGGTAAGAACTAGGCATGTGGCACAAGGGGAGATTGACATCAGGGTCGGCAACAAAGCAAGAGTTGCTGCGTTGGAGGTCGGCATGATGCAGCTCCAGCTTCCTTCTGGATTTATTTTGGAATTGAATAATTGTTATTACATTCCTGCACTTAGTCGGAACATTATTTCTACCTCATGCTTGATGATTCAAGGTTATGAATTCAATTTAAAGGACAATGGTTGTTCGTTGTATTTGAATGGTATGTTCCACGGCTATGCACCCATTGTTGGTGGGCTATTTCTATTAAATTTAGAACAGGAACCGGTCTATAACATGAATGTCAAGAGGCATAATCCTAATGAGATAAATCCGACATACTTCTGGCATTGCCGGCTTGGACACATTAGTCTGAAACGCATGAAGAAGCTCCATGATGATGGGCTCCTAACTTCGTCTGACTTTGAGTCGTTCGAGACATGCGAATCATGCTTGCTAGGCAAGATGACTAAGTCTCCTTTTGCAAAGAGTTGCGAGAGGGCGTCTGAGCTATTGGAGCTTATACACAGTGATGTGTGTGGTCCAATAAGCACAACTGCCAGAGGTGGCTATCAGTACTTTGTGACTTTAACCGACGGCTTTAGTAGATATGGATATATCTATTTGGTGAGACACAAGTCGGAAACTTTTGAAAAGTTCAAAGAGTTTCAGAATGAGGTTGAGAATCAGCTTGACAAGACTATAAAGCTTCTACGATCTGATCGTGGAGGTGAGTACATGAGCCAGGAGTTTGATGATCATCTGAAAAGCCGAGGTATAGTACCTCAGCTCACACCTCCGGGTTCGCCACAGAGAAACGGCGTGTCGGAAGGGAGGAATAGGACCTTGCTGGACATGGTCTGGTCTATGATGAGCAAATCGGATTTACCCTTGTCATTCTGGGGATACGCTCTAGAAACTGCAGCTTTCACACTTAACAGGGTACCATCAAAATTCGTAGACAAGACACCACATGAGATTTGGACTGGGAAGAGTCCCAATTTGTCTTTTCTAAAGATTTGGGGTTGTGAAGCATTTGTCAAGCAACTTATGTCAGACAAGCTTACACCTAAGTCGGATTAATGCATATTCGTGGGATATCCGAGGGAAACCTTGGGATATAGCTTCTACAACCGGGAAGAAAACAAAGTGCTTGTTGCTCAGAATGGGGTTTTCCTTGAGAAAGAGTTTCTCAGTCGGGAGGCCAGTGAGAGGACGGTCCGACTCGAAGAAATTCGAGGACCACTTGGGGACGGCTCGGCTGGTGATGAGATCATACCGGAGTCAGTCAGGGAACCCGTAGTGGAAGCGGCACCGGAACCACGGAGGTCGGAGAGATTGCGCAGAGTGCGTGATGTATTGTTGCTAGAAAGCGACAAGCCGGCCACATATGCGGAAGCGATGGTGAGCCTAGATTCCGAGGCATGGCTGGAGGCCATGAGATCCGAGTTAAAGTCCATGGATGAGAATCAAGTCTGGGACTTGGTTGATCCGCCGCCTGGCGTAACAGCCATTGGTTGCAAATGGGTCTTTAAGAAGAAAACCGATGTGGATGGAAATGTTCAGATCCACAAAGCTCGGCTTGTCACTAAGGGTTATGGACAAGTTCAAGGAATTGGCTACGACGAGACTTACTCACCGGTAGCGATGCTGAAGTCGGTGAGGGTGGTACTTGCTATAGCTGCATATTTCGATTACGAGATATGGTAGATGGATGTCAAGACGACTTTCCTTCATGGAAATTTAACCGAGGACGTGTATATGATACAGCCCGTGGGTTTTGTCGATCCGACTATCACTATTAAGGTATGCAAGCTCAAGAGATCCATTTATGGGTTGAGACAAGCATCTCGGAGCTCGAATATTCATTTTGATGAGGTCGTCACTGGTCTCGGTTTCATCAAAAGCGAAGAGGATGCTTGTTTATACAAGAATTTAAGTGGGAGCTCGATAGTGTTTTTGATCTTGCATGTGGATGACATATTGTTGATCGGGAACGATGTTTCGATGCTGAACTTGGTCAAGGAGTCATTGAATGGCAAGTTTTCGATGAAGGACCTTGGTGAGGCAGTGTATATTTTAGGCATTAAGATCTATAGAGATAGATCGAGGAGGCTACTCGGCTTAAGCCAGAGCACGTACATAGATAAAGTGTTGAAGCGGTTCAACATGAGTGAGGCGAAGAAAGGGTTCTTGCCACTCTCCCATGGTATAAGGCTAAGCGAGACTCAGAGTCCTTCGACATCTGATGAGCGAAGCAGGATGAGTAGGATTCCGTATGCCTCAGCAATCGGATCCATCATGGATGCCATGATATGTACAAGGCCTGATGTTGCTTTTGCAATAAGCCTAACAAGCAGATACCAGGGCAACCCAGATGAGAGTCACTGGGCAGTGGTAAAGACTATTTTAAAGTACCTGAAAAGGACTAAGGAGATATTCCTAGTTTATGGAGGTGAGGAAGAGCTCGTCGTAAGGGGTTACGCCGATGCTAGTTTCCAAACCGACAGAGATGATTGTCGATCACAATCTTGATTCGTGTACGTGATGGAGGAGCAGTGAGCTGGATGAGTTCCAAGCAAGATACATTGGCCGATTGTACCACAGAAGCCGAATACATTGCGGCTTGTGAAGCTGCAAAGGAAGGTGTTTGGATCCGGAACTTTCTGGATGATCTTGGTATTTTCCCAGCCTCGGTAAAACCATTGGACCTTTCTTGTGATAATTTTGGTGCCATCGCACAAGCCAAGGAGCCGACGAATCACCACAAGGTCAGACACATAGATCGGAAATATCACCTGATACGAAAGATCGTAAAGAACGGTGATGTAGAGTTATGCAAAATTCACACGGATGCAAATGTTGCAGATCCGTTGACTAAGCCGCTTCCACAACCCAAGCATGAGGGGCATGTTAGAGCTATGGGCGTTCGATGTCTATTTGATTGACTCTAGTGCAAGTGGGAGACTGTTGGAGATATGCCCTAGAGGCAATCATGTATGATGATATTTCTTATGTGTTTATGAATAAAGATAGTCCTTGGACATTATCAATGATGTGTATCAGCAAGTACGTGACTTGTTTGTGGGACTATGCATTGTATGATGACTGTCCTAAAAGGTCCCTAGTCGAAAGGGCTGTGTGGACGCGTAGCCGACTAGACTAGCATATGACACGGTCGATGGCTTGGTCTCACTAGCCATGGAGCATTGGATGCTAACCGGATAATGTGGACTTGGAAAAGTTTGGTCGGATTCGACATAGTCGGATCCGAGTCGAGATAAGGTCCGAGTCGAACAGACCCAACTATGAGATGCAGCGATATGTCATCTGTGAGTCTCTAGTACAACATACGTTCTATGTCCTAAGACCTGAGCTGACGCATGTACTTGGGATGGTGACAAACTTGCTTTGGGCCGACCAAACGCTACTCTGTGACTGGGTAGTTACAAAGGTAGGTTTCAGGCTTGTCCGGACCCATGCTGCGAGACATGGCCGAGCAAGATGGGATTTGCCCCTCCGATCAGGAGAGATATACTCTGGGCCCCTCGTGTGATCCGACCAGGATAAGCATGGCCATGCGACAAGGATTATGAGCTAATCCGGTTCGTGGTCGGCATCACTGGAACGAGAAAGAGGTCGGGCGAGCACAAGGATGACAGACTCGCCTTGAGCCCGACAACATATATCGTGTCGCAAAAGGAATGGAAGTGTGATGTACAGGTTCGCCCAGCTTCATAGTTTGCTTGGAGGTCGGCACGCCTTGCTAAAGGCCGCTACCAGCCATGCAGTTCAGAGGTGATCTGAACTGCGACCAAGCCGGCTTGAACCTAAGGGGGGGCGCTTAAGGGAAGGAACCTACGAGGTCGGATCCGGGGACACTGGTCGGATGTGACCCGAGCTGTATTCGGATTGTGGCCGAGTAGACTTATGGGCTTTAGGGTCCGTGCGAGGCCCAAGTGTTGAGCCTGCGACGGACGCCTATATAAAGTGGGGTGCGCACACTCATGCGGTTGATCGCTTCGGCGCTGTCACTAGGGTTTGCATGTGTTGCGAATAGACACCACCACTCGCCGCCGGTTGTGTGATCGGACCTAGCAGTCCGCCGCACGACGTTCCTCCTACACGCGTGGATACCGTTAGAGGCGGTGCACTTGCGCCGCTCTGGCGAACCTATTCGCGGGATCCGATCGGCTACGTGGGAGACCGGCAAGGAGGAGATGACTCGAGGAACGCGAGGCGACTTCAAGAACGCGTTGCCTCAACTCTACTTCTGCTGCAAGGCACTGCATGTCTAGTGGTAACGATCTGTGATCCATCTCCCATAGCATGTTCCTGTTGTTCTGCGTGTAGGAAAATTTTAATTTGCAGTCAACGCACTCTACGGTAGAACCCAACAATTAGTTCCCCTGGGGGGGTTTCGGTAACCCCTCCGGCACTCTGATTTTACCCGAAACTATCTGGAACACTTCCGGTGTCCGACTAACATGGTCTAATATATCAATATTTATGTCTTGACCATTTCAAGACTCCTCGTCACGTCCGTGATCTCATCCGGGACTCCGAACAAACTTCGGTGATCGAAACACATAACTCATATTACAAATCGTCATCGAACGTTAAGCGTGTGTACCCTACGGGTTCGAGAACTATGTAGACATAACCGAGACACATCTCCGGTCAATAACCAATAGCGGAACCTGGATGCTCATATTGGCTCCTACATATTCTACGAAGATCTTTCTCGGTCAAACCGCATAACAACATACGTTGTTCCCTTTGTCATCGGTATGTTACTTGCCCGAGATTCGATCGTCGATATCATCATACCTAGTTCAATCTTGTTCCTGGCAAGTCTCTTTACTCGTTCCATAATACTTCATCCCGCAACGAACTCATTAGTCACATTGCTTGCAAGGCTTATAATTTTGAGCATTACCGAGAGGGCCCAGAGATACCGCTCCGAAGCATGGAGTGACAAATCCTAAGCTCGATCTATGCCAACCCAACAAATACCTTCGGAGACACCTGTAGAGCATCTTTATAATCACCCATGTACGTTGTGAAGTTTGATAGCACACAAAGTGTTCCTCCGGTATTCGGGAGTTATATAATCTCATAGTCTGAGGAACAAGTATAAGTCATGAAGAAAGCAGTAGCAATGAAACTGTAACGATCATAATGCTAAGCTAACAAATGGGTCTTGTCCATCACATCATTCTCCTAATGATGTGATCTCGTTCATCAAATGACAACTCATGTCTATGGTTAGGAAACATAACCATCTTTGAGAAACGATCTAATCAAGTAGAGGCATACTAGCGACACTTATGTTTGTCTATGTATTCACACAAGTACTAAGTTTCCGGTTTAATACAATTCTAGCATGAATTATAAACATTTATCATGATATAAGGTAATATAAATAACAAATTTATTATTGCCTCTAGGGCATATTTCCTTCAGTCTCCCACTTGCACAGGCAAGAACTCCTTCTTTGACTGTTCCGTTTTGAACTTCTTCAAAACTTTATCAAGGTATGTGCTTTGTGAAAGTCCAATTAAGCGTCTTGATCTATCTCTATAGATCTTGATGCCCAATATGTAAGCAGCTTCACCGAGGTCTTTCATAGAAAAACTTTTATTCAAGTATCCCTTTATGCTATCCAGAAATTCTTTATCATTTCCAATAAACAATATGTCATCCACATATAATATTAGAAATGCTACAGAGCTCCCACTCATTTTCTTGTAAATACAGGCTTCTCCAAAAGTCTGTAGAAAACCATATGCATTGATCACACTATCAAAACGTTTATTCCAACTCCGAGAGGCTTGCACCAGTCCATAAATGAATCGCTGGAGCTTGCACACTTTGTTAGCACCCTTTGGATCGACAAAACCTTCTGGTTGCATCATATACAACTCTTCTTCCAGAAATCCATTCAGGAATGCAGTTTTGACATCCATTTGCCAAATTTCATAATCATAAAATGCGGCAATTGCTAACATGATTCGGACAGACTTAAGCATCGCTATGGGTGAGAAAGTCTCATATTAGTCAACTCCTTGAACTTGTCGAAAACCTTCTGCAACAAGTCGAGCTTTGTAGATAGTAACATTACTGTCAGAGTCGGTCTTCTTCTTGAAGATCCATTTATTTTCTATGGCTTGCCGATCATCGGGCAAATCCATCAAAGTCCACACTTCGTTCTCATACATGGATCCCATCTCAGATTTCATGGCCTCAAGCCATTTCGCGGAATCTGGGCTCATCATCGCTTCCTCATAGTTTGCAGGTTCACCATGGTCTAGTAACATGACTTCTAGAATAGGATTACCGTACCTCTGGTGCGGACCGTACTCTGGAAGACCTACGAGGTTCTGTAGTAACTTGATCTGAAGTTTCATGATCATCATCATTAGCTTCCTCACTAATTGGTGTAGGAATCACTGGAACCGATTTCTGTGATAAACTACTTTCCAATTGGAGAGAAGGTACAATTACCTCATCAAGTTCTACTTTCCTCCCACTCACTTCTTTCAAGAGAAACTCCTTCTCTAGAAAGGATACATTCTTAGCAACGAATATTTTTCCTTCGGATCTGTGATAGAAGGTATAACCAACAGTTTCCTTTGGGTATCCTATGAAGGCGCACTTCTCCGATTTGGGTTCGAGCTTATTAGGTTGAAGCTTTTTCACATAAGCATCGCAGGCCCAAACTTTAAGAAACGATAACTTTGGTTTCTTGCCAAACCACAGTTCATAAGGTGTCGTCTCAACGGATTTTGATGGTGCCCTATTTAAAGTGAATGCAGCCGTCTCTAAAGCATAACCCCAAAACAATAGCGGTAAATCAGTAAGAGACATCATAGATCTCACCATATCCAATAAAGTACGATTACGACGTTCGGATACACCATTTCGCTGTGGTGTTCCAGGTGGCGTAAGTTGTGAAACTATTCCACATTGTTTCAAATGAAGACCAAACTCGTAACTCAAATATTCCCCTCCACGATCAGATCGTACAAACTTTATTTTCTTGTTACGATGATTTTCCACTTCACTCTGAAATTCTTTGAACTTTTCAAATGTCTCAGAATTATGCTTCATTAAGTAGATATAACCATATCTACTCAAATCATCTGTGAAGGTAATAAAATAACAATACCCGCGACGAGCCTCAACACTCATTGGACCACATACATCGGTATGTATTATTTCCAATAAGTCAGTGGCTCGTTCCATGTTCTGGAGAACGTAGTTTTAGTCATATTGCCCATGAGGCATGGTTCGCAAGCACCAAGTGATTCATAATCAAGTGATTCAAAAAGCCCATGAGCATGGAGTTTCTTCATGCGCTTTATACCGATATGACCTAAACGGCAGTGCCACAAATAAGTTGCACTATCATTATGAACTTTACATCTTTTGGCTTCGATATTATGAACATGCGTATCATCACGATCGAGATTCAACAAAATTAGAGCACTCAGCAAGGGTGCATGAACATAAAAGATATTACTCATATAAATAGAACAACCATTATTCTCTGATTTAAATGAATAACCGTCTCGCATCAAACAAGATCCAGATATAATGTTCATGCTGAACGCTGGCACCAAATAACAATTATTAGGTCTAAAACTAATCCCGAAGGTAGATGTAGAGGTAGCGTGCCGACGACGATCACATCGACCTTGGAACCATTTCCCACGCGCATCGTCACCTCGTCCTTAGCCAATCTTCCGTAGCCCATGTTTCGAGTTGCAAATATGAGCAACAGAACCAGTATCAAATACCCATGCGCTACTACGAGCATTAGTAAGGTACGCATCAATAACATGTATATCAAATATACCTTTCACTTTGCCATCCTTCTTATCCGCCAAATACTTGGGGCAGTTCCGCTTCCAGTGACCAGTCCTGTTGAGGATATAGACGTTAGAGTCACCTGCCAGGAGGGGCCGGGTTACTCATAATGGTCATTGCCAGAAGCCCGGCGCCAAGCTTGAAGACGGTGGGCCAAAGATGGGCTTAAGACCCGGATATAGCTTATGGCCCGTAGTTACAATCATCATTATGGTAGAACTTGTAGTGTAAGGCAAGAATAGTTGAGAGTCCGAGCCGGACACTCTTATGAGTCGGCCGGGACTCTGAGAGCCGCTGGGCATCAACCTCGTTATATAAAGGGACGACCCGGGGGCGGTTTAGGGACAAGAAAGATCTCATCGAGAGCCAGGCATAGTGGTCTAGCTCCCTGGTCATCGAAACCCTAATCAATACCACCTCAACTGGACGTAGGCTTTTACCTTCACCGTAAGGGGCCGACACAGTATAAACCCTCGTGTTCCTTGTCCCGTTTAACCCCTTCAAGCTTCCTAGCAGCGATGGCTCCACGACTAAGTCCTAGCTTGAGGACATCTGCCGTGACAATTCCACGATAGTTGGCGCCCAACGTGGGGCTTGCGCACGGTGGATTCGAGTTCTTGAAGGGCAGCTTCGAAGGGCTCAAGGGATACGCTGTGGGCCGGATAACCAAGAGTCGTCGCGGCAAGCTCTACATCGACGATGCAAACTGGGGCCCCGACGCCGGCTCAATTGAGTACGGGTACCGGGTCCCCTTCGGCGGAATTCATGTTTTCATTGGTAAGATTGGTGAGCCGGGCCCTGAGCCGGATCTCTGCACCGATCTCATCAAGACGGCTCAGCGCGCACGACCCGCCCGGGCCCAGCCTGCCTTGAGGCATGCCTTTGTGGGATGTGTCCATGGAGGGCACTCTGATAGATCTGGATCCGGTGATGAGACGGTCGCCGGCTCTGACGTCGAGTCGTCCACAGATGAGTCAAACTCGTTGTATCAACTTCAAGATGGCAGGCTCATGGGTTGTTCCGATGGTTACAGTATTCCGGACCCGTTTGAGCCGCCAAGCCGGGTTGGAATCTTCATGGCCGGTGCGCAGCCTGTTCAGAACCTTGCTGCTGGAACGGGAAACCCGGTGCCCTCGCCGGCTCAGGTGCTGATGGATCTCACGGACAAGATGACGGCCCTGTTGACCGCCGCGGTTGACCCGGCGGATCAAGCTCAGCATGATGCGGAGGTGGCGCAGTTAAAGTTAGATCTAGTGAAAGCTAAGGAGGATCTGGCAGTGGAAGGGATCAGGATGGCTGCGGAGAGGGCGGCTCTCGACGCCCAAACTCAGTTGATCCAGGCGCAGTCCTTCCGGCTCACGATGGATCAGAACGCGTCCAATGAGGTCATGAGAAGGAGGCATCAAAAGGCCCAATCTCGACTCCCTCCGGTTTACGATCCTCGAAACCTGTTCAACACGCCAGGAGCAGGGTCTAGTAACCCGCCAGGGATCATAGTGCCCGGGTCTGGGACCCCTGTTCAGCCACAAGTGATGGGGCCTCCCCGGGTGAACCCTGCCTCGCCTTAGTATGTGCCAATACCACCGGGTCATTATGCTAACCCGCTGGAGAACATGGTAGCCGCAGCAGCGCGGCTGGCGGCCCTCCCAATTGACGGTGATTCTCCGACGGCTATTGAAACCCGCCGGGTCAGGGAACTCCTTCAGACAGCACTGGCGCAGCAAGAGGCGTACTCTTACTGCCGGGACAGGATCCACTCGACCCCTCGTCCAGGCCGGAGCCCGAGTTATAGCAGACACATGGTCTCAGCAACCGGCTCAAGTAATGTCCGACGCCATGACCCGCCCCCTGGCCATGGCCCGGCTTATAACGGAGCCTTTCACGCAGCAGACCAAGACAGAGCGCGGCAAGAGGCGGAGCAGGTGCCTCAGTTGACGGCTTACCAGACTCCCCCGGCTTATCCGACGGCTTCCGTCGACGTGGGTATCCCTACCAGGACTGGAGGTGTCCCTTGCTTGGTGCCGGCTCTCCGCAATGAGCGTCTACCCAAGGACTTCAAAGGCCCTAGGAAGGTGCCTAATTACACAGCTGACTTACAACCCGCAGCCTGGATCGAGAGTTACGAGATGGCCATGGAACTGCTGGAAGTCAGTGAAGCAGCAATGGCCAAGTACTTCACCATAATGTTAGATGGGACTGCCCGCACTTGGTTGAAGGGGCTACTACCGAATTCCATCGGGTCTTGGGCTGAGCTGAAAGCCCGGTTCATCCAAAACTTCAAGGATACCTGTAGGCAGTCTATGTCAATTGTGGATTTGACTAACTGTAAGCAGCAGGAGGGTGAGTCTACGACACATTGGGTTCGCCGGGTTAAGGAAATAATACATTCATCTGATAAGATGGATGCCGGCTCTGCAGTCTTAATGTTAGAACAGAATTGCCGTTTCGTGCCCCTGAAGATGAAACTCGGGTGGCTTAAGCGCGACTGCAGCAATATGGGTACACTGATGGCGGCTCTTGTCAAGTACGCCGATTCTGATAGTACCAAGGACCCCGCTCCAGATGATGAAAGAACAGTGAAGGGAAAGAAGAACGGCAATGGCAAGGGTCCTCAGCATAACCCGGGGAACCAAGGAGGTGGCAAGCGCAAGGCCGATGGCAGCCTAGAGTTCGTAGCCAACGCCAGCTCACAGGGTAATAACCAGAGACGCAAGGGGAGGCCCCCTCCCTGAGGCGGCGGGTCAGGCCCGACGCTAGAGCAACTGTTGAATGAGCCTTGTCCAAGGCATGGCTCTAGAGAGAAGCCAGCTACTCATCTATGGAAGGATTGTGCAATCATGAAGGCCTTTAAGAATTCCAACGCCTTTGATGGCAACAATGGCCCGGGCGGTGGCTCAGGCGCCGGCGGCTTTCATGGCCCGGGCGGCGGTTCAAATGCTAATCCTCAGAACGGTCAAGGGGGCTTTAATCAGCAGTCTGGCCAGGGTCATCAACAGCAGCAGGGGGGTTATCAGACCAATCCAAAGCAGCTCAGCGGTGGACAGTATCATGTATTCACCACTAGTCTGTGTAAGCGAGATCAGAAGCTTCATAAGAGGGCTATGGATGTTGTTGAGCCGGCGGTTCCACGCTATTTACGATGGTCTGAGCAGCCTATAGTGTGGAGTAGGGAGGATCACCCTCCCCGGGTGCATAATCCGGGTCACTTGGCCTTGGTGGTGGCTCCTCAGGTGGGAGGATATAAGTTCACTAAGGTGCTCATGGATGGAGGCAGCAGCATCAACATCCTCTATTATGAGACGTTCCGTCGTATGGGGTTGCTTGATAAGAACCTCAGCCAGTCAAACACTATTTTCCATGGTGTGGTACCTGGTAAGTCGGCTTATCCAGTCGGCAAGATCGAGTTGGAAGTGGCCTTTGGAGATGAGCACAACTACAGGGTGGAAAAATTGACCTTTGAGGTGGTCAAGATAAGAAGTCCGTACCATGCCATATTTGGGCGGCCGGCTTACGCCAAGTTCATGGCACGGTCGTGTTACGTGTATTTACAGCTCAAGATGCCGGGTCATAATGGGACCATTACGGTTCATGGCAGCCGAAAGGTGGCCCTGGAGTGTGAGGAAGGCGATGCAGCCTATGCAGAATCTGTTTGCGCAACAGAGGAGTTGAAGTTTTACAAAGACAACGTTGACCCAACAGATATGACCTCTCTGAAAAAGCCGACTACGGAGCATGAGCCGGCAATGAAATTTAAATCGGCTGATGAGACTAAACTTGTTGATTTCGTTCAAGGTGATTCATCTCAGCAGTTTAGCATCAGTGCCAATCTGGATCCAAAATAGGAAAGCGCGCACATCGAGTTCATCTGTGAGAATAGGGACATTTTTGCATGGAAACCTTCTGACATGCCATGTGTACCTAGAGAACTCGCTGAGCACACTCTCAATGTTGATCCGAAGTTTAAGCCGGTCAGGCAATTCCTTCGGCGGTTTAATGAAGAGAGGCGGAAAGCTATTGGTGAAGAGGTGGCCCGCTCTTGGCGGCCGGGTTTATTGTTGAAGTCTTTCACCGAGAGTGGTTAGCTAACCCGGTGCTCGTGCTCAAAAAGAACGGCACCTGGCGGATGTGTGTGGATTACACGGACTTAAACAAGGCGTGTCCGGCTGATCCTTTTGCTCTTCCCCGTATTGATCAAATCATTGATGCTACGGCGGGTTGCGAGCGCTTGAGTTTCTTGGATGCTTATTCTGGATACCATCAGATTAAAATGGCAGTTAAGGACCAGGAGAAGACGGCGTTCATCACTCCCTTTGGAGCCTTCTGCTATGTGTCTATGCCTTTTGGGCTCAAGAGCGCGCAGGCGACTTATCAGCGTTGCGTGTAGAACTGTCTTCATAACCATATTGGGCGCAATGTTCATGCTTATGTGGATGATATTGTGGTTAAGTCCAGGGAGGAGAAAACCTTGATAGATGATCTGAGAGAAACCTTTGATAATCTCCGGGTCTACAAGATGATGCTTAACCCGGCCAAGTGTGTTTTTGGTGTTCCTGCAGGCAAGCTCTTGGGTTTCTTGGTTTCTAACAGAGGCATTGAAGCTAACCCGGAGAAGATCAAGGCTATCACCTCCCTGGCTAAGCCAGCGTGTATAAACGACGTCCAGCGCCTGGCGGGTCGTATTGCTGCTTTAAGCCGTTTTATAAGCCGTTTGGGGGAGAAGGCTATGCCATTATATCAGTTGATGAAGAAAACTGATGACTTTGTCTTGAATGATGCAGCTAATACTGCTTTTGAGGATTTGAAGAGGCAGCTGGCCGAGCCCCCGGTCCTTGCTGCTCCGGTTGACAAGGAGCCTTTATTGCTGTATGTGGCTGCTAACACACGAGCCGTCAGTGTGGCTGTCGTGGTGGAGCGCAAGGAAGAGGGTAAGGAGCATCCGGTTCAGCGGCCGGTTTATTATGTCAGCACTGCTGTTAAATCTCAGGACTTGGTGGATTTCATCAATGATTGAACAGAGTTACAAGTGCCCGAACAAAAGCCGGATAACACATATTGGACTATTCACTTCGATGGGTCCAGGCAATTGGAGGGCTCGGGGGCTGGAGTTGTATTGAATTCCCCTAAGGGTGACAAGTTCCATTATGTGCTACAATTGATGTTTCCTTGCACTAACAATGCAGCTGAGTACAAGGCCTTGCTCCACGGTCTTCGGATGGCTAAGGAGATGAGCTTTGAGCCGGGTAAGGTGCTCGGCGATCAGACTTGGTGGCTCAGCAAGTATCAGGAAAGTGGGACTCCAAGGACCTCTCATGGCGGCTTATCGCCGTGAAGTTGACGCCATTGCTGGGCACTTTTAGGGTTACCAAGTAGAGCACATCGATCGCAGGAAGAACGAGGCGGCTGATGCTTTAAGACGGCTGGGCTCTCAGCGAAAACCGGTGCCGCCTAATACCTTCCTGGACGTCTTGCATAACCCTTCTGTTAAGTTGCCTTCAGAGGAAGACTTGGCTGTCCCTGACCCGGAGGCACAATTGGTGGCGGCTCTCCATATCATCCCGGACTGGACAGTGCCTTATCTGGCTTACATGACCCGGGGAGAGTTGCTTGAGGATGAAACTTTGGCCAGACAAATAACCCGGCGGTCTAAGTCAATGGTTGTTATCAATGGTGAGCTGCATCGCCGCAGTGTTACGGGAGCGTTCCAGCGTTGTGTTTCCCCTGGGGAAGGTCAAGAGATCTTGCGTGAGATTCACGAAGGGGATTGTGGTCATCATGCCGGCTCAAAGTCCCTGGTGGCCAAGGCTTTTCGTCATGGTTTTTATTGGCTGACGGCTCATGCTGATGCGCAGGACTTGGTCAGTAAATGTGATGGTTGCCAAAGGTTCTTGCGACGGGCTCATGTGCCGGCTCAGGAGCTGAGGATGATCCCAATTACTTGGCCCTTTGCGGTCTGGGGGCTTGAGGATATAGACCTTAGAGTCACCCGCCAGGAAGGGCTGGGTTACTCATAATGGTCATTGCCAGAAGCCCGGCGCCAAGCTTGAAGACGGTGGGCCAAAGATGGGCTTAAGACCCGGATATAGCTTAAGGCCCGTAGTTACAATCATCATTATGGTAGAACTTGTAGTGTAAGGCAAGAATAGTTGAGAGTCCGAGCCGGACACTCTTATGAGTCGGCCGGGACTCTGAGAGCCGCTGGGCGTCAACCTCTTTATATAAAGGGACGACCCGGGGGCGGTTTAGGGACAAGAAAGATCTCATCGAGAGCCAGGCATAGTGGTCTAGCTCCCTGGTCATCGAAACCCTAATCAATACCACCTCAACTGGACGTAGGCTTTTACCTTCACCGTAAGGGGCCGAACCAGTATAAACCCTCGTGTTCCTTGTCCCGTTTAACCCCTTCAAGCTTCCTAGCGGCGATGGCTCCACGACTAAGTCCTAGCTTGAGGACATCTGCTGTGACAATTCCACGACAAGTCCCTTTGCAGTAGAAGCACTTACACTACAGGAAACAGCTACTTTGCCGTCTGCCACGGCGGACGGCAAAGGCTCGAAAGGCGGACGGCAAAGACCTTTGCCGTCAGCCGCGGACGGCAAAAGGCTCCGGCAAAGAAGGCTACGGTAAACAGCTGCTTTGCCGTCTGCTTCCTGGAGGCGGACGACAAAGGCTCTTTGCCGTCTGCGGCGGACGGCAAAGAGGGCGGACGGCAATAATTGCGCTGTCAGTCCGTTAAGTGGCTAACGGCAGACCTTTGCCGTCCGCCGCAGACGGCAAAATTTCTCTGGTCTTTGCCGTCCGCCTTATGATGTCATCTACACGTCACTAGATGGCAGGTTCTTTGCCGTCCGCCTTATGATGTCATCTACACGTCACTAGATGGCAGGTTCTTTGCCGTCTGCCACTGATGGCAAAGTGCAGGTTCTTTGCCGTCTGCCACGGATGGCAAAGTCTTTGCCGTCTGCCACTGTAGGCAAACTGACCAAATGGGTCAGCTCCCAGGAAGCACAGTTGGCTGCCACGTGGCTTCTTTGCCGTCCGCGACAGACGGCAAAGAGCTCTTTGCCGTCGGTGGCAGACGACAAAGAGCCTGCATATTGTCTGTTTTTTCTGTTTTTTATTAAATCCCACAATTTGCACAGAAAATATATAAGTTTCATATCACATATCCAGCACATATCCAGCACATAAGTTTCATATCACATATCACATCAGTTTCATCCATACACATTGTTCATACATAAGCAAGTTCCATCCATATATATATATTACAATGCAAAGTTTCATCAACATAGCAAGTTAGATGCAATGATCCATATCACATAGTTCCATCCATCATAACAAGCTAGATACAATGCAAAGTTTCATGAAAGGAAAAGCAAGCACTCCATCATAGCAAGCTAGCTTCCATGAAGTGAATGAAATCTGCAAAATGGTAAATAAGAAAGTTAGAAATAGGTGACTAGAACAAGAAGAAGACTAGAACAAGAAGTATATGTCATTTATGAGCTAACTTAGGTGAAATGGATCATATATGAGCTAACTAAGTTGAAATGGGTTGTTTATGATCTAACTTAGTTGAAATGGATCATTTATGAGCTAACTTAGTTGAAATGGGTCGTTTATGAGCTAACTAAGGTGAAGGGCATCGTTTTTGAGCTAAGTAAGGTGAAATGGGTCATTTTGGAGCTAACCTAGGTGAAATGGGTCATTTTGGAGCTAATCTAGGTGAAATGGGTCATTTTGGAGCTAACCTAGGTGAAATGGGTCATTTTAAAGCTAACGTAGGTAAAATGGATCATTTAGGAGCTCATCTACGTAAAATGGGTCATTTTAGAGCTAATTTAGTTGAAATGGATCTTTTTGAGCTAACTTAGTTGAAATGGATCATTTAAGAGCTAATTTAGGTGAAATGGATCGTTTTTTAGCTCACTTAGGTCAAATGGATCGTTTATGAGCTAAATTAGTTGAAATGGATCGTTTATGAGATAACCTAGGTAAGATGGGTCATTTTGGAGTTAACCTAGGTGAAATGGGCCATTTTAAAGCTAACGTAGGTAAAATGGATCATTTAGGAGCTAATCTAGGTAAAATGGGTCATTTTTGAGCTAACTTGGATGAACTGCATCATTTATAAGCTAACCTAGGTAAAATGGGTCATTTTGGAGGAAAATAAGCTAACTCTAGGTCATTATGGTAAGCATATTGGAGGAAATAAAGCTAAGTCTAGGTCTTTATGCATTTGTTAAGCAAAACACTAGAGAAACTTACCGTGATCAGGGAGGTGTAGGAGCGGGGTGGCTAGTGCCGCTACCTGGAGAAGGATCGTGCGATGCGTTTCTGGAGTTAAGCTGCACCAAAGATCATTTCCAATGTCTCGTTAGCATTACGACACACAAATGTTAAGACTACCAAGTAATGTCCATTCAAACTAAACTCACCGTGCTCCCAGGAGCAATCACTGGCATCGGCGGAGCGGGCTGACCGGACTTCTCGCACACAGACTGCACATTTGGTTTTCAGAACAGAGTCATACTAGTTAGTAATGAGACTCAAATGTTAAGACTAGCAAGTAATCTGCAGAAGAAACTTACCACAAGGAGCTCGTACATGGCCCTTGCCTGCATGTCATTCCGTGCCCTCTCCTCCTCCATCATCTTTCTCGTCCTCTCCTCCATCTCCCGCTGCCTCTCCGCCGCCTCCGCCAGAAGTTTCTCCGTTCTATCTCTCTCAGTCTGTATAGCAGCCTGCAACACCACTCACATGACCATTTGTAATCATTGATGGAAGCGCACACAATGTAATGGAGAAAGATAACTGAGTACGTATCACTAACCTTGATGGCGAGTTGCACTGGCCGTTCACGAGGCCTTATCTCAGGAGCGGAGCTCGACTGGCGCGCCTTGATCTCCGGGAGAGTGCTAGGACAACGGATAAGTCCATCTCCAATGGCTATGGAGCCATGGGACCTCCCGCCACCAGATATCATCACCAGCTCTGGATCAATGGGACCCTGGCTCGGGTTAAAGTCCTCCCCTTTCCTCGCCTTCCCCTCATCTCTATATCTCACGAGCTTGTTGTGGGAGGAGATGTTGGTGAAGTTGTTTGCATCATCGAGGTCAGACTGAGAGAAAGCCTTGACTTTCTTGAAAGAGCCAGTGTGGGCCATGGCATACAGGTCGTACACCTCTGGCACCTTATCCGCCTTATTGTGGCGTGCCTGAAAGAGAGAAACAATGAAAATTAGTAATTAAAGGGCTCAAGCTAGCATGATGAATGAATTGCATGAATCATGAAGCAAACCACATACCCAGTTGCGCCCGAACTGATATAAGTTGGAGCTGCCTTGATGGTGTGGCACACCTTCCATTTGGGCACGTTTGTCCTTGGCCTGGTTGTGGAGGGCTAGCCATTCTTGTGAGCACCACTCATCGACCAACACCTCCCAACAATCCATCCGATCCGCACACCATCTCGGAGGCGCCTAAGTTAGCAAATAGAAACTTGAGCGCTACGGCTAAGAATTACTAAATGAAGGAACTTAAGTAGAAGGCCTTAAGAATTACCTTCATGTACTGCTCCTTACTCAGGAACTTATCGCGGCACGCCGGCTTGGTCTTCTTGATACCACGCAAGGCGTAGTAGTCTCGAACAGCCTGCACCCGAGCCTCGTGCCGTAAGTTCTGGAGTAGGCGCTTGCAGACGTTCTGGATAACATTTGCGCTGTCCTCCTCGTATCCCTCCTCACACCTGTAGAATGTCTGCAATCAAATGAGACAATATTGATTAGTACAATTAATAACTAGCTAGTTGAAGATTTTGAAATGTGTAAAGGAGAAATTACCCAGAACGTCCTGATCACCATGTCTGCCCTCGTGTCGCACACGACACCGTCGATAATGACATCCGGCGGGGCCGGGGCAGCCACGTAGTGCTCCCAGCTCAACCCAAGCTCTGGAAGCCGACCCTCACCAGGCAACGTGACAAACCCCGGGAAGTTTTGCCGGCAAAGAACTCCAAGGACGGAGTTGGGCCGGCGGACACTATGATGGTGGTCCCAACCCCTGCAGCATGACAAGGCCAACGCATTAGTTATTTGAAGAAACGTGAATGCAGAAGGTACAAAAATATTAAATGCACTTACGTACCTCTCCCCATCAGGGAAGATCAACCACCTCTGCTCGCGGGTCGCCGGCACGGACGGGAGCCGTGTAGCACCACGCTGGTAGACGGTGCCACCCTCCTCCTCAAGATCAGTCGGCTCCCCGCCATCATCAGCATGGCCACTCGGCTCCTCGGGCTGATCCGGCCAGGTACCCCATCCGGACGTGTGCTCCTCCGGGGTCTCGTGGGCCGAACTCTCGTGGGCCGAAGGCCAGTCGACCCGAGGCTCGTGGGCCCAAGACCCGTGGACCGGAGGCTCGTGGACCGGAGTCCGTGTAGCCTCCTCCTCGGACGAGTCCACCCTAGCAGTCACGTGCTCGGGTGAAACAGCTGGGGGTGGCGGCGAGGAAGGTGCCCTAGCAGTCACCCTACCTCCTCTCCCGCGACCACGTGCCCCACCTCCTCTCTTCCTACCTCGTCCCCTGCTGGGCACCGCGGTCGACGAAGAAGGGCCCGGCGGTGTGGACATACTGTCCAGCAACGCTCGGCGGAGAGGTACGTCTGGAATCGAAGACCTCAGACCACGCGCCGACGAAGAAGGGGCCTTGGCGCGCTCCCGACCAGCGCCCACCATCTTTCAACACCTGCCATGACAAACAGTAAACGAAATTAGTACAACATAAAAAAAGACCGACATGAATAATAATATGTGTATCACTTAAGTGTATCATCATCAAGTACAACATTAAAAAATTTAATACCTGACACTACTAATAATCTCGATCAGTATCATCAATAAATGCATAATCATCATCATCACTATAATCAATGACGGGCTCATAGGGTTCAGTGGCATCAACATGTGCAAGGCCACCTTGACGTAATCGGTCAAGCAATGACAGGTCATCCGCAGCAGTAACCTCTTCTTGTTCCGGCTCTTCTTGTTCCTCCTCTGGGGTGATGTCGGATTCACTGTCGCTGTCTACTTCAATGTTTTGGGGTGAAGTATAGCGGTTCTTGAAACGCTTTTTGGAAAGACGTGTCTCTTGGAAGAATTCTCCTTCATATGTGTCTGGGTTAATGTGAGGTTCATAATCCTCTTCCTTTGGGGGAGATAGTCTAGCACGTGGCGGCACTTCATAAACGACATCCCAACCTTTCAGATTTGGATTAGTTTGGCAGGCCCACGGTAGATAGAATACTTGGGTCGCCTGTTGAGCCGTAATATAGACATCAGGAACATCTAAATGGGTGCTTTGGTTGATTTCAACTAGCCCTATATGTTCATGAGTCCTTCTAGTCTCCTTCGGCTGAAACCAATAACATTTGAAGACTACGACATTCGGTGGGTTTTCACCATAGAATAGAAGTTCATAAATTGCTTCAACTCTCCCATAATACTCGGTACCTCCTTCGCCGATAGCAGATACACAACAATTTGTAGACTTTCGGTCGACCATAGATAGCTCTTTGCCATAGGTACGAAAGCGATACCCGTTGATGTCGTATTTGTCAAATGAACGGACCTTATAGTCAAAACCATTAGCGACTTGTCTCAATTCGGCGTCCATAGACTCTGAATTAGCCTACAAGTTTAATATGAAAGGATTGTTGCATTACGCACAAATTAGCGAATGAAACCGGGATAGCCGCCTACAAATTAGCCTACAAGTCTAATAGAAATTACCGTTTGTTTGAACCAAGAGATGAAACCGGGATAGCCGCCTCCTTGCTTTGCGAGAAGCTCATACTCTTCGACAGAATCCTTTTGGATCACCGCTCCATACGAGAATAAGGCGACGTATCGACTGTATGAAATATCCAGGAATAAGAGCAGTTCAAAGGAAATAGAAGTTGCGAAACTATGTACCGAGAACTTACTCGATGTACGGCCGCACTTCTATCAGGTTGTTGAAGATATACAACGAAATGGTCCGCCATTGTTCGTTATCCAAAGATACTGGATTTGAAACACTGGCTGGTGCGAGATTCCCTTTGAATAGGCTGAGGTTGGATCCACCCTTTTTAGGGTCGTCAGCATTGTACCGAGGCTTCGGATTATGCAAATGACGATTTTTGGCTTCGTAGTGTGCTGTCACGAAGTTTGCCGCCTCCTCAGTGATGAATGCCTCAGCCATCGATGCTTCAATTCTACGTTTATTTTTACATTTTTGTCGAAGCGTCTTCTGCATCCTCTCAGTTGGGTAGCACCAACGATTTTGCACGGGCCCCCCCAATCTTGCCTCGGTCGGGAGATGCAAAATCAAATGTTGCATTGGATTAAAGAAGCCCGGTGGAAAGATCTTCTCTAACTTGCAGATCAACTCCGGCGCCAACTCTTCCATTTCTTCTAGCACGCCAGGCGATAGTTCTTTCGCACAAAGAACACGGAAGAAATAGCTGAGTTCTGCCAGTACTAGCCATTCATCCTCAGGGATGAAGCCACGCAACATCACCGGCATTACCCGCTCAATCCATATGTGCCAATCATGACTCTTGAGACCAAATATCTTCAATTTATCAAGACTGGCTCCCCTCTGTAGATTCGCTGCATACCCATCGGGGAACATCAACTGCATTTTCACCCACAAGATAATTTCCCTCATAGCTGGCCTTCCAAGATTGAACCATGCCTTTGGCTTCGTCCAGTTCTGCTTTCCTTTTGGTTCTTTCATGTTTTGTAACGGCCTATCACATAGCGCCTCCAGATCGACTCTAGCCTTAGTATTATCCTTTGACTTCCCATCTATGCCGAACAATGTACCAAAAAGTGCCTCGGCGATATTCTTCTCAGTGTGCATCACGTCGATGTTGTGTGGTCAAAGGAGGTCTTTGAAGTAAGGCAGATCAAATAAGCATGTTTTGTGAGTCCAGGCGTGCTTAGAATTATACCCCTTGAAGTACCCTGGACGCTCTGGATCTGGCTCGAGAGCGTTTAACTGATCCAGGGTCTGTTGGCCTGTCAATGCATGTGGTGCAGAGTTTTTGACAACTCTACCTCTGATGAAGTTCTTCTTGTCTTTCCTGAACTTATGGCGAGGATTCAGGAACTGTCTATGCATGTCGAAGCAAGAAAACTTGCGACCGGCCTGAAGCCAACGAAACTCAAGAGCTCCCTTGCATGTGGGGCACGGGAACCTTCCATGCACACACCAGCCAACGAATAGCGCATACGCCGGCAAGTCATGCGTCGAGTACATGTACCAGACACGCATTATGAAGTTCCGTTTGCTATAGGCATCGTATGTCTTGAACCCATTATCCCAGGCTTCTTGCAATTCGTCCTTAAGCGGTTGCATGTACACATTCATATTTTTCCCCGGATAGTTGGGCCCTGGAATTATCAACGTCAGGGAAAATGTTCTTTCTTTGCATAATCTGTCCGGGGGGTAGATTGAGTGGAAAGACAAATACGGGCCAACAACTGTATTGGGCTGCCGTCATACCAAACACACTGAACCCATCCGTGCTGATGCCGACTCGAGGATGCCTCGGATCTGCCGCTTTGTCACCATGTAATTCATCAAACTTTTTCCACGCAACACCATCCGATGTGTGTACAATCATCAGATTCCCATCTGCATCTAGTTCGGTTCTTTTGCCCGTTTTGTGCCATGTCATCTGTCTGGCCGTCTCTTCGACCATGAAAAGACGTTGAAGTCTTGGTACGATTGGCATATACCGAAGAACACTAACGGGGATTTTGGTCTGTGTCTTCTCACCCATACCGTTGTCTACCACAACATACCTGGAAGACTTGCAAATGGGACAATAGTTCAAGTCCGCATAGTCAAGCCTAAACAAGACACATCCTTTCTCACAGGCATGTATCTTATCATAGGGCATCTTCAGTGCACGGAGGATTTTGTCCGACTGGTACAGGTTTGCAAGCATTACATGGCCTTTGGGTAGAAAGCGTCCAAATACTGTCATCATTGCATCGTAGCATTCTCTGCCCAAGTTGAACTGAGCCTTCAGAGCCATTACTTCTGAGATGGCATCCAACTGACAAAGCTCAGTGTGCTCATGGAGCGGATGTTTTGAAGACTCCAACATTTCATTGAAGGCCTTTGCAGATTCCTCCATCTCCTCGTCCGAATCCCGAGCATCATCAAAGTCTTGCACCATGTTTTCCATCCCGGTACCATGCTCGTCGGTGCGACGACGATCCACCTCAGCTCGGTCACGTTGGGCAGACTCACCATGAAATGTCCACACCGTATAATCGGGCGTAAAACCACTCTTCTGCAGGTATTTGCCCATTTCAGCCTCTGTCCTCTTTTCCCAATTGCCGCACCGTAAACAGGGGCACCAGGTTTTCCTCTGGCCATTTGCAAATGCGGCTCGCACAAACCCCTTGGTTTTTGTGAACCATTCAGTGCTCCATTTGTTCTGACCAGTGTGACCGGTGTACATCCATGCACGATCACTCATCTTGACTTTCAGAGCTACTAGACACACAACAAATATATATATAATTCACCATGTATGTATTCATCAGTTGATCTACTTTGTCAATTTTATTACGTCCATGCAACCTACACTCTAATAGGTAATGATAGGTCCTAATCCCACCCGAGTATGTTTAGATTGGGTTCATTTTCCCATGCTATGCCCCGGATCCTACGCAAAATTTCCGCAGCACCTCCCCGTTGTTCTCCTGATACACGTCTCTGCAATAAACAGAGAGGATGTGTACCCGGAGAACAACAGGGGAGGCACTGACGAAATTTATGCGTCGGATCCGGAGCAAAGCATATGGGAAAACGAACCCAATCTAAACATACTCGGGCTGTCCATGGATAGCGTTGGACAATTCGAAAGAATCAAGGTTATAAATATGCAAATGCATGCATATTTATAACTATGACGCTTTCGAATGGGAGACACATACTGGTTACGCATACTGATGATTCAAGACACATATATATCTAGCTATCAAGTTTCATCGGAATAGATCAAATAATTAATGGGGGAGGAGGACATGTCATTTGTGCTCACCCACGAACGAAGGGGCAGAGCTCGTCAAACGCACGGCGAGGTCGTCGAACACCAAACCTCGCAGCGATGAAACAACTGCACATTTAAAACTACCCGATCAACACAATTATATATGATGTTTTTCATAACAAAATCGAAAGATATATGACCTAACTAATAATTCACAAATATATGACCCCGTCGGCTTCTGGAAGGCCAAAGAACACCTTTTCGGGAGGTGTCGGGGGTCGGGGTGTCGTGTCGGTCTCGGGGTGCCGTGTCGGGGTCGGGGTCTCGGGGTCGGGGTGTCGGGTCGGGGTCGGGGTGCCGTGTCGGTGTCAGGGTCGGGGTGTCGGGTCAGGCTCGGGGTCGGGGTGTCGGGGTCGGTGTCGGGGTCTCGGGGTCGGGGTCGGGGTCGGGGTCGGGGTCTCGGGGTCGGGGTGTCGGGGTGTCGGGGGTGTCGTGTCAGGGGTCGGGGTGTCGTGTCGGTGTCGGGGTGCCGTGTCGGTGTCGGGGTGCCGTGTCGGGGTCGGGGTGCTGTTTCGGGGTCGGGGGTCGGGCTGTCGTGTCGGGGTCAGGGGGTTAGGGGGTCGGGGGGTCGGGGTGTCGTGTCGGGGTCAGGGGGTTAGGGGGTCGGGTGTCGGGGTGGAGTCGGGGTCGGGTGTCGGGTGTGGTGTCGGTGTTGGGGGGTCAGGGGGTCAGGGGGTCTTCTCATTCTTCTACTACTTCTACTTCTTCTCATTCTTCTACTTCTTCTCATTCCCCGTCTTCTTCTTCTTCTTCTTCTTCTTCTTTCTCCTCCTCCTCCTCCTCCTCTCCTCCTCCTCCTCTTCTTCTTCTTCTTCTTCTTCTTCTTCTTCTTCTTCTTTCTCCTCCTCCTCCTCCTCCTCTTCCTCCTCCTCTTCTTCTTCTTCTTCTCCTTCTTCTTCTTCTTCTTCTTCTTCTTCTTCTTCTTCTTCTTCTTCTTCTTCTTCTTCTTCTTCTTCTTCCCCCTTCTACTTAACCTAAACCTAAACTAAAAACCTAAACTAATTAAAACTAAACTAATTAAACTAAATAACCTAAACTAATTAATTCTAAACTGAACAAACATAAACTAAAAAACCTTATCTAAACAGAAAAAAAACAAAAAAACAGAAAAAAAATGGGAGGGGCTCACTGTGGGGGGCGCCGACGGGTCGGGGAGGGGCCGGCGACGGGGGGCCGGGGCGGGGCGGTGGAGGAGGCGGGGCGGCGGGGGCCCGGCCGACGGGGGCCGGGGCGGCGGGGGGCCCGGCCGGCGGGGGGCCGGGGCAGGGCGGTGGAGGAGGCGGGGCGGCGGGGGCCCGGGGCGGCGGGGGCCGGGGCGGGGCGGTGGAGGAGGCGGCGGGGGGCGCGGGGTGGCGGGGGGCCGGGGCGGCGGTGGGCGCGGGGCGGCGGAAGGCGGGGCGGGGGGGCGACGGGGCGGTGGGGCGGCGGGCCGACGGGGCGGCGGGGGCGACGGGGCGGCGGGCGGCGGCGGCGGGGTCAGAGGAGAAGGGCGCGCGAGGACAAAGTGAGTAACGGGCGGGGGGGCACTTGCCGTTAGTCAAGTGCCCTCTTTGCCGTCCGCCAGCCTTTGCCGTCCGCCTTTTTGCCTCTTTGCCGTCTGCTAGCGGACGGCAAAGAGGTGGGCCGTTAACATTTTTTCAAATGAGCAGGGGGTGGGGGCCGCCACACTCTTTGCCGTCCGCCAGCGGACGGCAAAGATTCTTTGCCGTCAGCTGGCAGACGGCAAAGAGCTTCTTTGCCGTCAGCCTTTTCTTTGCCGTCTGCTTATGCGTAGCTGATGGCAAAGATCTGCTTTGCCGTCAGCTAGCAGACGGCAAAGAGCTGGCAGATGGCAAATTAGCTGATTCCAGTAGTGTTAGTTTCAGGCTTAAGTCCAGACTTGGGTTTCTTCTCCTGGGCAGCAACTTTCTTGCCGTTCTTCCTGAAGTTAACTTCTTTCCTTTGCCCTTTTTCTTGAAACTAGTGGTCTTGTTGACCATCAACACTTGATGCTCCTTTTTGATTTCTACCTCCACAGCCTTTAGCATTGCGAAGAGCTCGGGAATTGTCTTGTTCATCCCTTGCATATTATAGTTCATCACGAAGCCTTTATAGGTTGGTGGCAGTGATTGAAGAACTCTGTCAATGACACTATCATCAGGAAGATTAACTCCCAGTTGAGTCAAGTGGTTATGGTACCCAGACATTCTGAGTATGTGTTCACTGGCAGGACTATTCTCCTCCATTTTGCAGCTATAGAACTTGTTGGAGAATTCATATCTCTCAACTCGGGCATTTTCTTGAAATATTAACTTCAACTCTTGGAACATCTCATATGCTCCATGACGTTCAAAACGTCTTTGAAGTGTCGATTCTAAGCCGTAAAGCATGGCACACTGAACTATCGATTAGTCATCAGCTTTGCTCTGCCAGACGTTCTTAACGTCATCAGTAGCGTCTGCAGCAGGCCTAGCACCTAGCGGTGCTTCCAGGACGTAATTTTCTGTGCAGCAATGAGGATAATCCTCAAGTTACGGACCCAGTCCGTGTAGTTCCTGCCATCATCTTTGAACTTAGCTTTCTCTAGGAACGCATTAAAATTCAAAGGAACGGTAGCACGGGCCATTGATCTACAATAACATAGACATGCAAAATAACTATCAGGACTAAGTTCATGATAAATTAAATAATCATATTACTTAAGAACTCCCACTTAGATAGACATCCCTCTAGTCATCTGAATGATCACGTGATCCAAATCAACTAAACCATGTCCGATCATCACGTGAGATGGAGTAGCTTTCAATGGTGAACATCACTATGTTGATCATATCTAATATATGATTCACGTTCGACCTTTCGGTCTCAGTGTTTCGAGGCCATATCTGCATATGCTAGGCTCATCAAGTTTAACCCGAGTATTCTGTGTGTGCAAAACTGGCTTGCACCCGTTGTGTGTGAACATAGAGCTTATCACACCCGATCATCACGTGGTGTCTCAGCATAACGAACTGTAGCAACGGTGCATACTCAGGGAGAACACTTATACCTTGAAATTTAGTAAGGGATCATCTTATAATGCTACCGCCGTACTAAGCAAAATAAGATGCATAAAAGATAAACATCACATGCAACAAAATATGTGACATGATCTGGCCATCATCATCTTGTGCTCATGATCTCCATCACCGAAGCATCGTCATGATCTCCATCGTCACCGGCGCGACACCTTGATCTCCATCGTAGCATCGCTGTTGTCTCACCAACTATTTCTTCTACGACTATTGCTACCGCTTAGTGATAAAGTAAAACAATTACATGGCAATTGCATTGCATACAATAAAGTGACAACCATATGGCTCCTGATAGTTGCCGATAACTCTGTTACAAAACATGATCATCTCATACAACAAATTATATCACATCATGTCTTGACCATATCACATCACAGCAAGCCCTCCAAAAACAAGTTAGACGTCCTCTACTTGTTGTTGCAAGTTTTACGTGGCTGCTACGGGCTTCTAGCAAGAACCGTTCTTACCTACGCATCAAAACCACAACGATTTTTTGTCAAGTGTGCTGTTTTAACCTTCAACAAGGACCGGGCGTAGTCAAACTCGATTCAACTAAAGTTGGAGAAACAGACACCCGCTAGCCACCTGTGTGCGAAGCACGTCGGAAGAACTAGTCTCATGAACGCAGTCATGTAATGTCGGTTCGGGCCGCTTCATCCAACAATACCGCCGAATCAAAGTAAGACGTTGCTGGTAAGCAGTATGACTATTATCGCCCACAATTCTTTGTGTTCTACTCGTGCATATAACGTCTACGCATAGACCTGGCTCGGATGCCACTGTTGGGGAACGCAGTAATTTCAAAAAAAATCTGACGATCACGCAAGATCTATCTAGGAGATCCATTGCAATGAGAGGGGAGAGTGTGTCCACGTACCCTCGTAGACCGAGAGCGGAAGCGTTTAGTAACGTGGTTGATGTAGTCGAACTTCTTCGCCATCCAACCGATCCAAGTACCGAACGTACGACACCTCCGCGTTCAGCACAAGTTCAGCTCGATGACGTCCCTCGTGCTCTTGATTGAGTTGAGGACGAGGGTGAGTTCCGTCAGCACGACGGCGTGGCGATGGCGATGATGATGTTACCGGCACAGGGATCGCCTAAGCACTACAGCGATATGATCGAGGTGTCTAACTGTGGAGGCGGGAACCGCACACGGTTAAGAGAAACATATGTGTTCTAGGGTGCCCCCTGCCCCCGTATATAATGGAGGGAGGGGGAGGACGGCTGGCCCTAGGGGCGCGCCCAAGGAGAGGGAGTCCTACTAGGACTACTAGTCCTAGTAGGATTCCTCCACAAGGAAGAGAGCGGGAAGGAAGGAGAGGGAGAGGGAGTAGGAAAGCGGGCGCCGCCCCCCTTCCCTTGTCCAATTCGGACTGCTAGGGGGGGAGCTGCTTTCCCTGGCGGCCCTCCTCTCTCTCCAATAAGGCCCATGGTGGCCCATTAGTTCCCCCGGGGGGTTCCGGTAACCCCTCCGGCACTCCCTTTTTACCCGAAACTATCCGGAATACTTCCGGTGTCCAAATAACATGGTCCAATATATCAATCTTTATGTCTTGACCATTTCGAGACTCCTCGTCACGTCCGTGATCTCATCCGGGAATCCGAACAAACTTCAGTCATCAAAACACATAACTCATAATACAAATCGTCATCGAACGTTAAGCGTGCGGACCCTACGGGTTCGAGAACTATGTAGACATGACCGAGACACATCTTCGGTCAATAACCAATAGCGGAACCTGGATGCTCATATTGGCTCCTACATATTCTATGAAGATCTTTATCGGTCAAACCGCATAACAACATACGTTGTTCCCTTTGTCATCGGTATGTTACTTGCACGAGATTCGATCGTCGGTATCATCATACCTAGTTTAATCTCATTCCCGGCAAGTCTCTTTACTCATTCTGTAATACTTCATCCCACAACTAACTCATTAGTCACATTGCTTGCAAGGCTTATAATGATGAGCATTATCGAGAGGGCCCAGAGATACCTCTCCGAAACATGGAGTGACAAATCCTAATCTTGATCTATGCGAACCCAACAAATGCCTTTGGAGACACCTGTAGAGCATCTTTATAATCACCCATTTACGTTGTGACGTTTGATAGCACACAAAGTGTTCCTCCAGTATTCGGGAGTTGCATAATCTCATAGTCTGAGGAACAAGTATAAGTCATGAAGAAAGCAGTAGCAATGAAACTGTAACGATCATAATGCTAAGCTAACAAATGGGTCTTGTCCATCACATCATTCTCCTAATGATGTGATCTTGTTCATCAAATGACAACTCATGTCTATGGTTAGGAAACATAACCATCTTTGATAAATGAGCTAGTCAAGTAGAGGCATACTAGGGACACTTATGTTATTCTATGTATTCACACATGTACTAAGTTTCCGGTTTAATACAATTCTAGCATGAATAATAAACATTTCTCATGATATAGGGAAATATAAATAACAACTTTATTATTGCCTCTAGGGCATATTTCCTTCAGATACCCCATTGTCACCTCAAGTATTCATACCGCAAGACATACATCATGTGTTCTCATCTCTGAATATTCAATCCGACAAGACAAAACTTCAAAGGGTAAAGATTCAATTCATCACAACAAGAGTATAGAGGGGAGAAACATCATATGATCCATCTATATTAACAAAGCCCATGATATATATCACGAGAGAGAGAGAGAGAGATTAAAGACATAGCTACTGGTACCACCCTCAGCCCCGAGGGTGGACCACTCCCTCCTCATCGTGGTGGCCGCCGGGATGATGAAGATGGGCACCGGAGATGATTCCCCCTCCGGCAGGGTGCCGGAAAGGGTCTAGATTGTTTTTCGGTGGCTACAGAGCCTTGCGGCAGCGGGACTTCTGATCTAGGTTAGCCCCGAAGGGTTTCGGAACATTTGGGAATTTATAGTGCAAAGAAGGGGTGCGGGAGGCCACCGAGGTGGGCACAACCCACCTGGGTGTGCTTGGGCCCCCAGGCGCGCCCTGGTGGGTTGTGCCCCCTCGAGCCACCCCCAGGTGCTTCCTTGGCCCACTATTGGTCTTCTGGTCCATAAAAATTCTCCGTGAAGTTTCGTTGCATTTGGACTCCGTTTGGTATTGATTTCCTGCGATATAAAAAACAAGCAAAAAACAGCAACTGGCACTGGGCATTGGGTCAATAGGTTAGTCCCCAAAAATGATATAAAGTTGCTATAAAATGATTGTAAAACATCCAAGAATGATAAAATAACAGCATGAATACTTCATAAATTATAGATACGTTGGAGATGTATCAACGTGCAAATCAGGGACGAGGAGAATCTCGCCATGCTCGTCATCCTTCCCAAGTTCATGGAGGTGATGAAGGAGTGGTTGGCGGTCAAGCTCCCGCGCATCGTCAGGCTCTCGACGAACAAGTGGTTCGAGTTCTGGGTTCAGGTCCAGAACTTCGAGGGGCAGATGGTGCTTGGCCGGGGCTGGCAGGACTTCTGCCGCCGCCACAGGATCGTCCTCGGCGACCTCGTCGTACTGCACATCTCCGGCCTAGGTCTCAAGGTCCAAATCTACAACCACGACAGCTCCGTCGGGTGCAGGGTGCGCTGCAGCAGGCATAGCTACATTGGTGACCTTGCTTTCGCCCTCTGAACTTGTTAGTGTGAACTTGTAATTAGTTTGCTACGGTGATGGGAGAACTTGTTAATATTTTGTCCAAGGTTCAGCACCCTGTGGTAAAGCAGGGGGCATGGGATGCCCCTGTTGTCTTTAAACTTATGCCTGTTAGCAGTACGCATATTTTTTTGCTTGTTTATCTACTGTTAGCTGGTGTTTACCTGGTAGTTTATGTGCTTTAGTGCTGTTCCTGCTTTTGTGACTAATGTGGTGGTAAGGCGGCCACATTTGAATGGGATGAGTAGAACACAAACATGTATGCAGCCAAACAGCTGTGGTTTGCATCTGCTTGCCCCTTAAGCAAAAATGCGGGCAACCAAACAGCCGTCCCTAAAGTGGCCATTATTGCAATGCAGGCAACCAAACAACATGCAAATGTTGGTTTGTCGCCTATTTTTGCTGAACCAGGCTCTAGTGAGATGTGGCTGAAATGTAGGCACTATTCACTCTAGGTAACCAAGCACACCCTTGGTGTATTTTCAAGACAGCCCTGCAAATTGTTGAAAGCACAAGTACTCCTTGGGAACATTGGCGTGGCATGGACAAGAGGATGTGGAACCCCTTGAAAATGCTAAGGACAAATATTGGCAAAAGCTCAAGACTCTTCATCTTTATTTTTAGTGATCCAAGATCACATTGAGTCCATAGGAAAGCCAATACTATTAAAACGGGATGAGGTGTTGCTTAATGGCTTGCTTGCTCAAATGCTTAGTGATATTGCTCCAAAACCCTCAACCACTTTCTCCATCCAAATATGTCCAAAACCTAAACTACAACTCAGCCCCACTGATTCTTTCTGTACGGATCCGCCGAGTTCACATGACTTAGCCACAGCCAGAAACCCTATCAATTCGGTCTCACCGATACGGGTATCGGTCTCACCGAGATGGCCTTGCAAACTCTCTATAACCTGTTGCAATTGTTTGGGGCTCACCGAAATGTGCAATCGGTCCCACCGAGTTTGCTTGACCAACTCTCTGTTGCCCTATTGCTTCACTTCGGTCTCACCAAGTTGATGCAATCGGCGCCACCGAGATGAGGTTTGCCCTAAGCCCTAGCACATCGGTCCCACTGAGTTGTTCCAGTCGGTCCCACCGAGATTCCTAACATTCACATTTTTGAACTGATCGGTGCCACCGAGTTTAACCATTCGGTCTCATCGAGATGAGTCAAATGTGTATAACAGTTGGATTTTGTGTGGAGGCTATATATACCCTCCACCCCCTCTTCATTCGTGGAGAGAGCCATCAGAACATGCCTACACTTCCACCACTCGTTTTCTGATAGAGAACCACCTAATCACGTGTTGAGATCAAGACAATCCAATCCTACCACAAGAATCTTGATTTCTAGCCTTCCCCAAGTTGCTTTCCACTCAAATCATCTTTCCACCATAGCCAAATCTATGTGAGAGAGTTGAGTGTTGGGGAGACTATCATTTGAAGCACAAGAGCAAGGAGTTCATCATCAACACATCATCTATTACCTTTTGGAGGGTGGTCCATCCTAGATTGGTTAGGTGTCGCTTGGGAGCCTCTGTCATGATGTGGAGTTGAACCAAGAAGTTTGTAAGGACAAGGATATCGCCTACTTCGTGAAGATCAACCCGAGTGAGGCAAGTCCTTCGTGGGCGATGGCCATGGTGGGATAGACAAGGTGTCGGGTGGTAGGTGCGACATATGCCAACGGGTGGCTTATCATTGTGGGAGCCAGTAAGACATCGTCGGTGCCTGGAAATGGGATAAGGCGAAGACATGCACGCCGGCGAATCTTACCCAGGTTCGGGGCTCTCCGTGGAGATAACACCCCTAATCCTGCTCTGCGGGGTCTCCGCATGATCACTAGATCAATACAAGTAGCTACAAGAGGCTCCTGGAGCTGTTTGGCTAGAGGAAGAAGAAGGGCAAGGCTAGCTCTCCTTTTCTCTCTACTTGGTGTCTATAACTCTAAGTGATCAACCCTTTGCATGGGTGCCCTGGGGGGTTTATATAGGCCTACCCCCCAGGGATACAATGGTGATCCGGCTGGGCGCGGGTCCCAGCCGTCAGTGTCTGTGTTCGCCGGTTTCTCTGCCGACCACTGGGGCCCGCTGACTGGTGGGTCCCGCCGGCTGCCGGCCTCTTGGCCGACAAGCCGGCCCCACTGCTTGGGGGTCTTGTTGGTGGCTGGTTACTGTAGCCTCGCCTATGATGACAAAGGCTTTGTCGAGGTAAGCATGGCCACAGTGCCGCCGCCTTGCGGGCTCTCATTGTAGCCTTACCTCGTCTTGTCTCCTTAATGATGCACATACTTCGAGGGAGGGAGGTAGCCGGCTATTAGGAGCCGGCTACGCCCCAGGCCGACTGGGGGAGGCTTGGCCGCCTTCGAGCGTCTCTCTGGCTGAAGGGGCCCGCCGCCCGCGGGCCGTACTAGCGCCTGTGTCATGGTCAACATGGCAACAGTGCCGCGTCGGACGGCGGATGGCCGACCCGTACAGCGCACTGTGGCCACGCGTGCTCCGGGATTCGGGGGGTGGCAGGCTGTATTGTAGCCACGTCCCGTCTCATCACCGTTATGTGGGTGCATGTAACATCCGAAATTTTCAATTTGGAATGTTATATATTAGAGCATCATTGCATATCATATTTTATTTGCATTTTGGTTGATCCTAGAAATTCTACGCAACTCAAGGACCCACGGAGAGAGTTGGGGATTTCGTTATTTTCATATTTGAGTTTTCTCGAATTTTGAAAATAGGATCATTTGATTTTATTTATTTTATCTTCAATTATTTCATTTATAAAAATAAGAGAGAGGGAATAAAATGACTTTCCAAAGAATAAGAAATATTGAGGATTTAATAAAAAATCATATTTTATTTTATTTGGTGTTTTGGCTATTTTATTTGAATTTAGAAAAATTGCACGTTTTTCAAAATTGCATTTAGGGCCAAGAAAATGTTCATCTCGTTCTAAATATTTTATTTAGACGGTGAAAATTTATTTTGGCATTTTTAGAATTATATTTTATTTTCTAGAATTTTTTTTAGTTTCGGCGGAATTGTTTAAAAAAAAACCGCGCGCCCGACTGGGCCGAAGCCCAGCCGAGCCGGCCCAGCTCCCGCGCCGCCGTCTCCCGCGCGGAGACCGCAGCCGCCCCGCCGCCGCACACCGAGTCCGGCCGGGACTCCTCCTCGCCGCCTTGCCCCCTCCTCCAAGCTGCCACCGCCCCTCTTAGATAGCGCCGCCGCCTCCCTCACCCCGCCACCTCGACTCGCCCCGCCTCCCGCGCCGCAGCCCCCGCCGCCGCCTTCGCGCCGCCAGCCGCCGCCGTCGGAGCCCCGCCGCCTCCTCGCCGCCCTGCCGGAGCCCCGCCGCCCCCTCGCCACCCCGCCGGAGCGCCTCACCGGAGGTACACCGCCGCCCGCCGCCGGTCCGGTTTAAAAAAAAAACCCCGGTTTGGTTTTTTTGTAAACCCAAGGTTTTTTTAGATCGGATTCGTTTTGTTTCGGTTTTCTTATTTCGCGAGCATTCGCTCGTTCGTTCGTTTTAACGAACGCGTTCTTCGTTTAGTTACAGTTAACGAACGTCCGTTCGTTAAACTGTTCGTCAGTTTTCTTTTTCTCGGATTTTCTGCGATTATTCCAGATCGCGATTTCCGATATGTTTTTCGTTTTCGTTTTTCTTTTCACTCATTTATCGGAATCAGGCGATTCAAGCGCCTAGAGTTTAGTCTTGAAGCCCTCTTTCCGTTTAACCAACTCAAACAAGTTTTTGCTTCAGTAAAAGTTGACTTAGGTCCCAGATTAGTAAACAAAGCTTGTTTCTTTCGTCGTTTGATTTTTGTTGCATCGTTTGATTTGATTCTTCTTGCAAACCGGAGTTCTTAAGTTGAACTTTCTGGTTAAATCTCTTATTTGAGTTTTACCTGTGCATTAGATGAGTACTTATTGTATGCTTGTTTGTTTGCGATAGAGTACCCGGAGTGCGCCGCTTGCTACTTCGAATCGCTAGGTTTCCCGGATCATCAGCAAGGCAAGTAACACTTTGATCATACCTCTTTTACTACCGAGTTTTATTGCATTAGATCAACCCTCAAACATTGCATGATTAGGATCTAATTAAATTGTGGGTTCTGGGAAGTAGATGAGGTAGTACCTATTGCCCTGTTTATTATCAAACCCTTGGGAGTTACTTCAACGTTTGTTTATATTGTTATGCTATGCTAGTAGACGTGGATTCGGTTTGAGCGTTACCATGACAGATGTGAGATTGTTAATTAATGGTTAAACTTAAGGTGGCAACTAAAACACACATCTGGGTGGATTGAGGTACCTGGGTATTCCAGGATTGCCTGTTTTTCTTTTGGACCGCCACCCAGGCTCAAAGGGATCATGAGATTATTCATGCTAGAAACCTCCGTGTGCAGCCACAAGCTATTATGGGCTCTAGCATAGTTGAGTAGGTTGTGTGAGCTCTTGAAGAGGTAGACTAGAAGATGTAGGGGATGTAGGTGGTACTGTCTACCCGGAGTAGAGAGTTAACGCTTCTAAAAGACTGTGTCTCGGTCATCCGTTTCTCAAACACCATGCAGTGCGAGAATCCCAACGGAGGAGATCGAGTCTTGTGGGGAAAAGGGCGCAAACCTCTGTAGAGTGTACAATCTAATCATGGTTAGCCGTGTCCCCGGTTATGGACAACTTGAGTATCTAGTATCTGGATTTTCATGTGAATCTCATCATGTTACTTTAATTAATTTTGTTGGGTTTTGATGATACTTAATTGGGATTGAGAATGTTGTCAACCATTCTCAATGTTTAGCAACCACCATGATAGTTAAATAAAATTTATTCCTTTGCAGTAGGGAAAAATTGGCTTTTCGCAAAACTGTAACCATAGAGCCTTCTACCAGCCATATATGCATGTTCTATAGCATTATTCTGTCCATTACTCTCTATGTGTTACATTGCTAGCATATTCCATGTGCTGACTCGTTTTCGGGCTGCAACGTTTCATGTTGCGGACTTTTCAGACGACGAGTAAGGTGACTTAGGTCGTGGTTCTATACTCAGTGATGCCGTTGGAGTTGATGGACTCACTTATCTTCCAAGCCTTCCACTGTTATCGTTATTAGATGGCCTTAAGCCATATTTATTGTAATAAGTTCTCTTTTGGAGACATTCGATGTAATAAGTGTGTGATTGCTACTCTGTTATAAATCCTTCGAGTACTGTGCGTGTCAGCATTACTGATCCAGGGATGACACTGATGCACAGAGACTTGACCGTCTGAGGTCTGGTCGCTACAAGATGGTATCAGAGCACACGCTGACTATAGGACACGACCACTAAGCTTAAACCATAGATCACTACTCTCTTCTCATTTCTGACTCCTCTCCATTTTCTACTCTTTTAGGATGGCGGATGCAAGGAACAAGTTCATGCAACCAGATGAGGATACACCCTTTGGACGCCACTTGAAGGAAGTCACTAGATACCTGAACATCGGAATTCCAAGCTTCACCGGAACCTACAACGCCACACTACCAGAAGAGGAGCGTTGGTTGATTCAAGTTCAAGTACCAGGAAGGACGTTCATGCCCGTCACTGAGCCCATAGAGTTTTCCTTTGATGCACCAACCTGGAGTCTAGGAAGGAGCATGGCAGCCCACATTACCATGGGACGCATTGGAGAAGTTTACCACAAGGAGCTTAAGGATACTATCTACCAGATTTGTGGGCGCCGAGATGAGCAATGGGAGATGATCAGCACCAAGAAGGATAGATCAATTGCAGCTTTCATCCAGGAGTTAAACCAGCACATTCGTCGCCAGGAGAACCAGATGTGTGCAGGCATGACGGATCTGAAGAAGGCATTGACCAAGATCACGGAGCTGGAGGAAGAACTCAAGTCTACACGCGATGGATATGAGGAGGAGATAGCCACGTTATTGGAGAAGAATGACGACCTGGTGAAGAAGATCGGAGTATTCATGGGAGACCCAGCACCAGGAGGAGAAGACGATGATTGCACTTGCCCGGATAACTACATCATCATCGACGACACCGACTCAGACCCCAGTGAAGATGACTTTGTTGATGAAGCTGGAGCAGATATCATGGAGTCTTCGACCGATCAAAATTTCTAGTAGACCACCATATCAGTAGTAGTATACCCCATGTATATAGTATAGTCCGAGCACTTTGTAACGATAGTTAGATCGATTGTATGCCCTTGTTTGAATTGATTGAGTGATATTGTTTGCTTTTGTCTCATGTGCATATGGGTAGTGTTTTCTCTCTAAACCTCATTCTATTCTGACTTCTCATCTTTTCTAAAACCCTCAGATGCCTCCGAGACGTTACACCGGATTTGCTTTCCCGCCGGAGCTCACCCAGTTGATCCAGCAGCAGAATGCGTTGATGCAGTTACTAGTCCAGAATCTGAATCAGGGGAACAACAACAACCCACCACCTCCACCACCTGTTGATCACTTAACCCGTTTCCTTAGACTGAATCGGCCGGTGTATTCCAGTAGCACTGAGCCAATTGTTGCAGATGATTCGCTCCACAAAGTTGGAAGGGAGTTGACCACTGCAGGATGCACAGATGCGGAAAGAGTGCGTTTTGCCGCACATCAGCTTGATGGACCCGCAGCATCATGGTGGGAGAATTACACAGCCACACACCCTATTGACACTGTCACATGGGACCAGTTTCAGCAAGCTTTTCGTACCGCTCATGTTTCAGCAGGAGCTATGGCCATGAAGAAGCGTGAGTTTCGCAACTTACGCCACGGAGGATGCACTGTAGGCCAGTATGTGGAGGACTTTAGTAAACTAGCACGTTATGCCCCAGATGACGTTGCTACAGATGCAGCCAAGCAGGAGAAGTTTCTGGAAGGACTGAATGATGAGCTGAGCATGCAGTTGATGGTAGCAACCTTCAACAACTACCAGGAGTTGGTAGATAGAGCTCTCATGATTGAAGGGAAGCAGCAGCAGATTGAAAACCGTAAGAGGAAGTATGGACAAGGGAAGTACAATTCTGGAGCTCAGCAGAAGCCACGTTTTACCCCGAAATCGGGAGGACCATTTCAGCATACCCATGGAGGAGGTTCGCACAACCATAATGGCCCCAAGAATGGTAATGGGAATGGAGGAAGCAACGGCCAGAACCGTACCAACCCTTCAACCCCAGCTAAGAGAGACCTGAGCCAAGTCACTTGCTTTAAGTGTCAGAAGACTGGACATTATGCCAATGACTGTCCTGAAGCCCAGAATGGAAATGGCAATGGAAGCTCTGGGAAGAAGCCGAACCCTTTCAACAAAGGACATGTGAACCATGTTAGCGTGGAGGAGGTTGAAGCTCAGCCAGATGCAGTAATAGGTAAGTTTTTGGTTAAGTCATTTACTGCACTCGTTCTTTTTGATACTGGTGCATCGCATTCATACATATCAAGGGGATTTGTGGATAAGTATAAACTGCCAACCCAAGCCCTTAGGTCACCCATGTTAGTAACCTCGCCAGGAGCAGAGTATATGGCTAGTTTATGGTGTGATCGGTTACCATTAAGGATTGGTAACTACGTGTTTCCCTCGGACCTAATAGTATTGGAATCGCAAGGATTGGATGTGATATTAGGCATGGATTGGTTATCGAAGTATGGAGGGAACATTGAGTGCGCCAGTAAGTCGATTTTGCTTACCACCCCAGAAGGAAGAAGGATTAAGTATGTATCCCGGCATATGCCGAAGAGGACTCAGGTGAATTCCTTATCAGGAGTTGTACAGGAGGAAGTACCAGTGGTGAAGGATTTTCCTGACGTATTTCCAGAAGAGTTGCCAGGCATGCCACCGGATAGAGACATTGAGTTTTTGATTGAGCTTTTGCCAGGCACAGGGCCAATATCTAAGAGACCGTACAGAATGCCCGCAAAAGATTTGGAGGAGATTAAGAAGCAGATTAAGGAGTTACTGGATAAAGGCTATATTCGCCCAAGTTCTTCACCTTGGGGATCGCCAGTGCTTCTAGTGGAGAAGAAGGATGGATCGTTAAGGATGGTTGTTGATTATCGAGGACTGAATGAAGTGACCATCAAGAACAAGTACCCACTGCCGATGATCAATGATTTGTTTGACCGATTGCAAGGAGCTAAGGTATTTTCCAAGATCGATCTGCGATCGGGATACCATCAGTTGAAGATTCGAGAGCAGGATATACCTAAGACGGCTTTTACCACCAGGTATGGGCTATATGAGTATACCGTTATGTCATTTGGTCTGACTAACGCCCCTGCCTATTTCATGAACCTGATGAACAAAGTGTTTATGGAGTTTTTGGATAAGTTCGTCGTAGTGTTCATTGATGACATTTTGGTCTACTCAAAGAACGAAGAGGAGCATAAGGAGCATTTGCGTTTGGTACTTGAGAAGCTCAGAGAACATCAGTTATACGCCAAGTTCAGCAAATGTGAGTTTTGGCTGAAGGAAGTTGGATTCCTCGGACACGTTATATCCGGAGAAGGAATAGCAGTAGACCCCACCAAAGTTGACACAGTAACAAGCTGGGAATCACCCACGTCAGTTGGAGAAATCCGGAGTTTTCTTGGACTCGCAGGATACTACCGGAGATTCATTGAGAATTTCTCGAAGATTGCAAAACCCATGACGGAGCTGTTGAAGAAAGACACCAAGTTCAATTGGACTGAGGAATGTGAAGCTAGTTTTCAGGAATTGAAGAAACGTTTGGTTACATCACCAGTGTTGATTTTGCCAGATCAGCGCAAGGATTATGAAGTTTACTGCGACGCTTCACGTCGAGGACTTGGAGCAGTGCTGATGCAGGAAGGAAGAGTTGTTTCATATGCCTCACGACAGCTTAAGCCCCATGAGCTGAATTACGCTACGCATGATTTGGAGTTAGCAGCCGTAGTACATGCGCTAAAGACATGGAGACATTTTCTCATCGGAAACCACTGTGAGGTGTACACGGATCACAAGAGTTTGAAATACATCTTCACGCAGAAGGAGTTGAATCTCAGGCAAAGGAGATGGTTGGAGCTCATAAAGGATTATGATATGAGATTGCATTATCACCCCGGAAAGGCTAACGTAGTAGCAGACGCGTTGAGCCGCAAGAGCCATGTCAACACACTCATGACCGGAGAGTTACCGAAAGAATTAGCCGAGGATCTTCGCGAGCTATGTTTGGAGATAGTTCCGAGAGGCTATGTAGCAGCATTAGAAATTCAGTCTACTCTGATGGATAAGATCAGGGAAGCTCAGAAGACTGACAAGGAGATTGCCAAGATAAAGGAGAACATGAGCAAAGGAAAGGCCAAGGGATTTCGTGAGGACGAGCACGATACCTTATGGTTTGAGGACCGCGTTTATGTGCCTAACGACCCGGAGATTAGGAAGTTGATTCTGCAAGAGGCCCATGATTCACCGTATTCGATTCACCCAGGAAATACCAAGATGTATTTGGATTTGAAGGATACTTTCTGGTGGACCGGAATGAAGAAAGATATTGCGGAGTATGTAGCAGTTTGTGATGTATGTCAGAGAGTGAAGGCAGAGCATCAGAAGCCAGCAGGATTGCTACAGCCATTGCCGATACCCGAATGGAAGTGGGACAAGTTAGGAATGGATTTTATCACTGGATTGCCAAGGACTCGTTCAGGCTATGACTCAATATGGGTTGTAGTCGATCGTTTAACGAAAGTAGCTCATTTCATCCCAGTGAAGACCACTTACAGCAGTGCTAAGTTGGCAAAGATATACATGACCAGGATCGTATGTCTGCATGGAGTTCCGAGGAGCATTGTATCAGATAGAGGAACCCAGTTTACCTCAAAGTTTTGGCATCAATTACATGAAACTTTGGGTACCAGGCTAGAGTTCAGTACAGCCTTTCATCCACAGACAGATGGACAGACCGAAAGAGTAAATCAGATTTTGGAGGACATGTTGAGAGCTTGTGCGCTAGATTATGGATCTAGTTGGGATGACAATTTGCCATATGCAGAGTTTTCTTACAACAACAGTTATCAATCCAGTCTGAAGATGGCCCCTTTCGAAGCTTTGTACGGAAGGAGGTGTAGAACACCATTGTTATGGGATGAAGTTGGAGACCGCCAGTTGTTTGGACCAGATCTGATTAAGGAGTCTGAACAGAAGGTGAAGTTGATTCGCGATAGGCTCAAGGTAGCCCAATCCAGGCAGAAAAGCTATGCGGATTCAAAACGCAAGGAGACAGTTTACGAAGTCGGAGACCGAGTTTATCTTCGTGTATCCCCACTTCGAGGAGTTAAGCGCTTTGGAGTTAAGGGAAAGTTAGCGCCACGATTTGTAGGACCATACAAAGTTTTGGAACGTATGGGAGAAGTTGCTTACAAGTTGGAATTACCCGAAGGATTGTCAGGAGTTCACGATGTGTTCCACGTTTCCCAGTTGAAGAAGTGCCACGCAGAGATGGCTGATATACCGCTGAGAGATACCATGCCGCTGGAAGCGATTCAGTTGGATAGCAATTTGACCTACGAGGAGAAACCAGTTAAGATTCTCGAATATGCCAGCCGAGTCACACGCAGCAAGGTTATCAAGTTTTGCAAAGTTCAGTGGAGCCACCATACCGAGGATGAAGCCACCTGGGAGCGAGAGGAAGATCTACGGAAGGACCACCCTCACCTATTTTCTAGCCAACCCGAATCTCGAGGGCGAGATTCATCTTAAGGGGGGTAGGTTTGTTACATCCCAAATTTTCAATTTGGAATGTTATACAATAGAGCATCATTGGATATCATATTTTATTTGCATTTTGGTTGATCCTAGAAATTCTACGCAATTCAAGGACCCACAGAGAGAGTTGGGGATTTCGTAATTTTCATATTTGAGTTTTCTCGAATTTTGAAAATCGGATCATTTGATTTTATTTATTTTATCTTCAATTATTTCATTTATAAAAATAAGAGAGAGGGAATAAAATGACTTTCCCAAAAATAAGAAATATTGAGGATTTAATAAAAAATCATATTTTATTTTATTTGGTGTTTTGGCTATTTTATTTGAATTTAGAAAAATTGCACGTTTTTCAAAATTGCATTTAGGGCCAAGAATATATTCATCTCCTTCTAAATATTTTATTTAGACGGTGAAAATTTATTTTGGCATTTTTAGAATTCTATTTTATTTTCTAGAATTTTTTTTAGTTTCGGCGGAATTGTTAAAAAAAAATCCCGCGCGCCCGACTGGGCCGAAGCCCAGCCGAGCCGGCCCTGCTCCCGCGCCGACGTCTCCCGCGCGGAGACCGCAGCCGCCCCGCCGCCGCACGCCGAGTCCGGCCGGGACTCCTCCCCGCCGCCATGCCCCCTCCTCCAAGCCGCCACCCCCTCTTAAATAACGCCGCCCCCT
>NC_057796.1:339661371-339678009 GCF_018294505.1 Triticum aestivum
CGGAGCCGCCCCGCCCCGTCGGAGCGCCTCGCTGGAGGTACACCACCGCCCGCCGCCGGTCCGGTTTTTTAAAAAAAAACCCGATTTTGGTTTTTTTGTAAACCCTAGGTTTTTTTAGATCGGATTCGTTTTGTTTCGGTTTTCTTATTTAGTGAGCGTTCGCTCGTTCGTTCGTTTTAACACACGCGTTCTTCGTTTAGTTACAGTTAACGAATGCCCGTTCATTAAATTGTTCCTCAGTTTTCTTTTTCTCAGATTTTCTGCGATTATTCCAGATCGCGATTTCCAATCTGTTTTTCGTTTTCGTTTTTCTTTTCGCTCGTTTATCGGAATCAGGCGATTCAAGCGCCTAGAGTTTCGTCTGGAAGCCCTCTTTCCGTTTAACCAACTCAAACAAGTTTTTGCTTCGGTAAAATTTGACTTAGGTCCAGATTAGTAAACAAAGCTTGTTTCTTTCGCCGTTTGATTTTTGTTGCTTCGTTTGATTTGATTCTTTTTGCAAACCGGAGTTCTTAAGTTGAACTTTGTTGTTAAATCTCTTATTTGAGTTTTACCTGTGCATTAGATGAGTACTTATTGTATACTTGTTTGCTTGCGATAGAGTACCCGGAGTGCGCCGCTTGCTACTTCGAATCGCTAGGTTTCCCGGATCATCAGCAAGGCAAGTAACACTTTGATCATACCTCTTTTACTACCTAGTTTTATTGCATTAGATCAACCCTCAAACATTGCATGATTAGGATCTAATTAAATTGTGGGTTCTGGGAAGTAGATGAGGTAGTACCTATTGCCCTGTTTATTATCAAACCCTTGGGAGTTACTTCAACGTTTGCTTATATTGTTATGCTATGCTAGTAGACGTGGATTGGGTTTGAGCATAGTTATTATGGGCTCTAGCATAGTTGAGTAGGTTGTGTGAGCTCTTGAAGAGGTAGACTAGCAGATGTAGGGGATGTAGGTGGTACTGTGTACCCGGAGTAGAGAGTTAACGCTTCTGAAAGACTGTGTCTCGGTCATCCGTTTCTCAAATACCATGAAGTGCGAGAATCCCAACGGAGGAGATCGAGTCTTGTGGGGAAAAGTGCGCAAACCTCTGCAGAGTGTAGAATCTAATCATGGTTAGCCGTGTCCCTGGTTATGGACAACTTGAGTATCTAGTATCTGGATTTTCATGTGAATCTCATCATGTTACTTTAATTAATTTTGTTGGGTTTTGATGATACTTAATTGGGATTGAGAATGCTGTCAACCATTCTCAATGTTTAGCGACCACCATGATAGTTAAATAAAATTTATTCCTTTGCAGTAGGGAAAAATTGGCTTTTCGCAAAACTGTAACCATAGAGCCTTCTATCAGCCATATATGCATGTAGTATAGCATTATTCTGTTCATTACTCTCTATGTGTTACATTGCCAGCATATTCCATGTGCTGACCCGTTTTCGGGCTGCAACGTTTCATGTTGCAGACTTTTCAGACGACGAGTAAGGTGACTTAGGTCGTGGTTCTATACTCAGTGATGCCGTTGGAGTTGATGGACTCACTTATCTTCCAAGCCTTCCACTGTTATCGTTATTAGATGGTCTTAAGCCATATTTATTGTAATAAGTTCTCTTTTGGAGACATTCGATGTAATAACTGTGTCATTGCTACTCTGTTATAAATCCTTCGAGTACTGTGCGTGTCAGCATTACTAATCCAGGGATGATACTGATGCATAGAGACTTGACCGTCTGAGGTCTGGTCGCTACAGTGCAGCCCTTGAGGGTGCCGTCTTGGCCGGCCTCTAGGACTCGGTCTTCTTCCTGGTCGGCTTCTGGGAGTTTGTCTTCTTCGTGGCCGGCTTCTGGGAGTCGGTCCTCTTGGGGCCGGCTTCCTGGAGTCGGCCATCTTGTGGTTCTCTTCGGGAAGGTTTTTGAGGCCGGGCCGCCTTCTGGTAGTCGGCCTAGGAGATAGCCGGCCAGGGGAAGGCGGCCCCGTGCTTTGGATGCTTGAAGGCTCGATCGGCCTGATAATTTTTTGAAGAGCCAGGGGGAGTCGGTTAGGCTACCCATGGCCATTTACTCCAACAGTAGTCCCCGAAGCTGGTTGGGCTTGAGGCTGAGAGGAGGACGAGAAGCTCGGTCAGCTTCCTATCTTGAAGAGCCAGCAGCTAGGAGCCGGCTTCGGTTGGGTGCGTTATCATGGCGAGATTTTGAAGTCTGAAGGCGGGAGCCAGCTGGTGCACTCGTCGGGCTGCAGGCCGGCAGCTTGCCGCCCGCGCGCCACATGGCACCTTCCGGCTGAAAAAAGCCTGCCAGCCCACGCGCGCGACGGGACGCCGCCGCAGGCCAGGGCCCACCACTCCCTTGCCTAGGCCCGGGCATGGATTTTCTGTGGCCCAAAGCGGGCCGCTCGCCTTCCGATGGCAGTTTCTGCACGTCGTTAGGGCGCAATAATCGCGGGACGTGGGGGAGTGGGCAAAGTTAATCCCACGTTCCGCCCCACGCCTCGCCTCCTCGGCTTCGCCGCACGAGGCTATAGGTAGGGGAGGAGGGGGAGCGGCAGACGCTCGCACGCTCTCCCTCGCTCCGCCCTCTTCTTCTTCCTTCTCTCCATCACAACAGCCTCTCGCCGCCGCACCGTCCCACTAGTCTTCGCACTACCCCGCAGCTTCCCCGCCGTAGAGCCGTTATTTCACCGCCGCCTCGCCCTTTCTCGTCAGCTTCTTGCCGTCATGCAGCACGGCGGAGACTGGGACAGCTCCAACGTCCACGCGGACCACATCGACTTCCTCCTCAAGATGCGGCGGTTGCCCGGGGAGGACCAGGTGCAGGTCCGTCTTGCACCGAAGAAGGAGATCACGCCAGCGCCGGAGGAAGGCGAGCAGGTACTCTTCCGCTCGCATTTCTTCCACGGCCTCGGTCTGCCAGCTAGCGCCTTCTTCCGCTCCGTCCTTGAATTCTACCAGCTCCAGCCGCACCAACTCACTCCAAACACGGTGGTGCTGCTCTCTGCCTTCATCACTCTGTGCGAGGGCTTTCTTGGTGTTCTTCCCACCCTCGAGCTCTGGGGGGAATTCTTCCAATCCAAGCTCGGCACCCGGATGCAGGGCATGTCGGCTCAGAGCGGCGCCTTCATCGCGATGCGGAGGTCGGCAGCCGACAACCCCTTCCCTGTCATCACGCTGATCCAGTCGGTGAAGCTCTGGCAGAAATCGTACTTCTACGTGAAGAACGTCGCCCCGCAAGGCGACTACGTCAACTTGCCGGCTTACGTAGCCGGCCCGCCGGCTAGGAGGCGGCCCCAGTGGTCCTATCGGGCCAGGACGCTGACGCCGGCTGGAGCCGCCGCCGTCGCCCGACTGCGGGTAATGATCCAGTCGGAGGGCCTGACTGGGTCCGACCTGCTGGCCGCCTTCGTGGTGCGCCGGGTGCTCCCACTTCAAGGCCGCCCTCATTGGATCTGGCAAATGAGCGGCCAACTCGATCTGAGTCGGATGTGCACCAAGGAGATGCCTCATGATGAGGTAGCTCACATGGTGAACTATCTCGCGAACTGCAAGCTATCCGAGGAGTGACAGTTTGGCAAGGAGCCGTACTCCCGTGCCAATCCCCCGCCTGTGGTATGCTTTCTAAATCTTCTCTTCTTTAGTTTTGTCACCAAGTTTTTCTTGGCCGCCTCTGACTAGTCGGTTCGTCTTGGCAGAACCCTCTCCTTCGACCGGCGGCCGGGTCAGCGGGGGCGGATCGCCAATTTCTCCCAGACCGGGCGGCGCACGACATGGAGGAACCCGACTTGGGGGCGGCCGCTATCGAGGACAACACCGAGGCGGGAGGCGGTGAAGCAGGCAGCTCCGGGCATGGAGCCAGCTTCAACGACTGGCCGGATGACGACGAGGCAGAAATCGTCCCGCGCCGCCAGCCGGCGCAAGATCAAGGCGCGGGCTCATCTGCCGCGCCGGTTGCCCGAGGCGGCACGCAGAAGCGCCGGGCCACATCGGGCCTATTCGGCAGTCGGCCGAAGAAGCCCAAGAGCGGGGCGGCGGCGACCAGGCGAGAAGAGGCAGCCGCGAAGGCGGCCGCTTCCGCAAGGTGGTGAAGCAGCCGCAAAAGGTTTCAGCGTAAGTGTCGATTCTATCACGTATTCCTTCTTCTTTTCTTGTCGGTTTCTGAATCCTTGTCTTGACTCAAAAAACAGGGCTCCGCTTTCTCTTGAGCAGGTCGCTGCCGCCTTCGTGGTTGGAGAGGCGGGAGGATCTGCCAGCGCCTGCCGCGTGGACCCCCGCGCCGAGCTTCAAGCGGCGACGGAGCGGAATGCGCGGGAGGTGCGGGAGGAGCGGGAGGCGGAGGAGCTGAGGGCGGCCGCTGCCAAGGCGGCGCAGGAGGGGGCGGAGGAATCGGCAAAGGCACAAGCCGACGCGGCGGCCAAGGCTCAGGCGGAGGCTGGAGCCGCAGCGGCCGGGGCCTTGCTTGTCACCCCCCTGCACGTCGTGGCGCCCGAGATCCCGGAGCCCCCGCCGGAGGAAGCCGGTGGCGACCTGCCGGGGATGGAGAGGGAGGAGGATGACATCGTCGTCCAGGAGAGGGAGGCGGCACCGCCATCGCCGACTGGGGCCCAAGGCAGCCGGCCTAACGCGCCGCCTGCGCAACCGGCTGGAGGCGAGCCGGCTGCGAGGACGGTCCTGGTGGTCCGGTCACCATCGCGCCAGCGCGCTGGGAAGGTAACTTCGGTGCCGGACCCGCAGAAGGCCGCGGGCTCCAGCTCGTCAGCCCAGGATCTGGAGACGGCCAGCGCCTGCTCGGGGTGGACGCCGGGTGGTGGGACGGCCGTGGTGAACGTGGCAGCGCAGGAAGTCTGGAAAAGGCTTCAGTCCCAGGCCACCATGTTGAGGCAGTACAATGACGAGTTCCTCGCGACACGGGCGGCCATTCGGGCGAGTCTTCCCGTTTTTTTTTTGATCTTGATTTCTTCCGTGGGGGTGCGTCAGCGCACCCACTAGGTGTAGTCCCCGAGTTCCGAGTCGGCTGCTGAGCAGGCGGCTTGGAACTTCTTGGTAGACTTTGTTTGCTATCTTGTTCTTATTTGCTTCTCTATTCGACTTGCAGGACTACCACAACCTCCGTGTGGCTGCCTTCAACTCCCAGGCTCGGGAGCTATCCCGGAAGACCGCTGATCTAACGAAGAGCCAGGGTAGGTGCTTCCTTTCTTTTATCTCACGTGGGGGCGCGTCAGCGCACCCACTGGGTGTAGTCCCCGAGATTCGGGCCGACTGCTGAGCAGTCGGGCCGGATCTTTCCTGGCGACTTCTTTCTTATTGCTCTTTTCTTCTTTGCCATATCTGCAGCGGCCAACGCCAAACTGAGGTAGCAGCTGGGTGGGACCCAGGCCGCCCATCGCGCTAAGGAAGCCGAGTTCGACGCCTTGGCTCAGGAGCGTGACCGCCTGGTCAAGAAGCTGGCCGACCAGGAGGAGAGCCACAAGGCGGCCCTGAAGGCGGTGCAGGACAGCGAGGCCGCCCTCCAAGCCGAGTACGAGACCGAGGCAGCAAGCTGGGCTGAGGCAAGGCAGTCGTTGATCAACGGCTACGGCCAGATCGAAGACTTGGTTGACGGTAGGTCGCCTTCTTCTTCGTTCCTTGCTTGCCGCTTGCCATTGGGTTCATTCTCTAACTTTGTTTTTCCTCTTCCTTTCTTGCTTGTGCAGAGTACTTCCCTGGTTACTCTACTGCCGCAAACCAGGTCACCGAGGCCCAACGCGAGGCGCAAAGGCAGGCTGGCGCTGAGATCGCGCCGAACGCTCACCGGTCGCTTGAGGAACAGCTCCTGGCGATCCAAGCCCGCCTCCAGCCGGCTCACCGCATGCTCCCCCGGCTTCAGCATGTTGGGGCGCATGTGCTGGCCGTTCTCTGGCCCAGCGAGGTGATTCCCCGTACCCCCAGTCGGTCTGCCGACTGGCTGGAGGTAGCGGTCGGCCGCTTCGAGGCCTGGAAGGCTTCTGCAGCTCGGTCAGGCGCCAGGCGGACGCTGGAGTTTGTCAAAGCCTGGTATCCTGAGCTGAGCTTGGACCAACTGGCCACCTGGCGGCAGGAGGCCGACACGGAGCTGGAGCCGGCACGGCCGGCTATCATCCAGCATGCCTCGGCGATCGCCGACTACACCGACACCAGCGCCTTTCCTCCTGAGGTGGATGATAACGGTGTTGCTCAGCCGGAGGAGTGGTTCGGGCTGAACCCAGCAGATGGCGAGGACTCGGCGGTGGAGATCAACTCCAGCGACGAGGGCAAGGAGGAGGAGGAGGATGGTGAAGGCCCCATGCCAGACGGTGTAGCGACCGGCCAGCCTCAACTTGACCGTGCCTCCAGCAACGAGGCGCGTGCGAGCGTGCCGCCTGCAGCCGGTGATGATCAGGCCGAGACTCGCCAGTTGGCCACTCCTCCAGCCGGCACTGCCGTCTCTACCGACCAGCCCGGCTCGCCTGTTGCGCCCTTGGCCTAATCTGCCGCCTTTACTTTCCTGTTTTGTTACTTTTTGAACAATATTTTGTTAAGTTTGCGTAGTTCCACCCACTAGGGGTGTATTTCAAACTATGTTGACCACCGGCCTGTTTGAAGGCCTTTTGTGTAAATATAATCATGCATGTGTTTGGCTTCCCATTGTTCTTGCTTTTCATCCTTTGGCTGTTTCGTTTGCCGCCCTCCCTTGGTCGCCGCCTTCCCAGCCGGACAGCTGCTTTGCAGTCTGTGGCTGGAGAAGTGCTTGGCCGGTTGGGAGGGCAAGTACTCTAGCTTTCTTGGATTGTAGCAAGGTGAATGGGGAAGCCGGCCAGCAGGCTGTTCTGACAGCCGGTAGGCGTGGTGGGAGGCCGGCTTGTGTTATATAGGTTCATTAGTCCTTAGCCGTTTTTCGTGTGGGCATCCTTTCCTGCCTTTGGCTCTTGCCAGTCGGTCAGTCAGTTCTTCGAGCTGCGACTTTCAACAAGAGAGGGCTCGGGTGCTGGCACGCTACTTGTCTGACTGCAGGTAGAACTTTAATATAACTCAAGGCGGCAAGTCCCCGGGCCGACTGGTCGAACCCGGTGCTGGACAGAAAATCAAATGTAACAATACATTCATAGGTATGACACTCGTCATACATAGATAAAAGAGGGTAGTCCCCGAGTACACCTCAGGGGGCCCGTTGTCTTGTACTTAATACAAAAGGTAGCGTGGTACATACTGCTTTCAACTGTAAAATCTTCTGAGGAGATTGGCGTTCCATGGTCGTTCTGACTCCTTGCCGGAATCATCTCTCTTGCGTGCCTTCGGCTTCTGTGCGTCGATCAAGTAGTAGGAGTCGTTGCCTAGGGCCTTGCTGACGACGAAGGGGCCTTCCCAAGGGGCCGAGAGTTTGTGCTGGCCGGCTGTTCGCTGGATCAGCCGGAGCACAGGATCGCCTTCTTGGAAGGATCTTGGCTTAACCTTCCGGTTGTGGTAACGTCGCAAACCTTGCTGGTAGATGGCGGACCGGCTGAGTGCCAACAGCCGGCCCTCTTCCAGCAGGTCGACGCTGTCTTCTCGCGCTTCCTTGGCCTCCGCCTCCGTGCACATGGTGACCCGAGGCGAGTCGAACTCGATGTCAGTTGGGATGACCGCCTAGGCACCATATACAAGGAAGAAAGGGGTGAAGCCGGTTGACTTGTTCGGGGTAGTACGCAGACTCCAGAGGACAGCCGGCAGCTCATCGAGCCAGCAGCCGGCCGAACACTCCAGTGGTACGACCAGTCGGGGCTTGATGCCGGAGTGGATGAGGCCGTTTGCTCGCTCGACATGGCCATTTGACTGCGGGTGGGCAACGGACGCTAAGTCCAGTCGGATGCCCTGTGTTGCACAGAAACGCTGCAGTGCTCCCTTGGCAAAATTCGTGCTGTTGTCGGTGATGATGCTGTGTGGTATACCATACCGGGTGGTGATATCTGCGATGAATGTCACGGCAGTCGGCCAATTCAGCTTCTTGATTGGCTTCGCTTCAATCCACTTGGTGAATTTGTCTACGGCGACAAGCAAATGTGTCATGCCGCCGCATGCCGTCTTGAATGGGCCCACCATGCCCAGCCCCCAGACGGAAAAGGGCCAGGTGAGGGGTATGGTCTTGAGTGCAGAAGCCGGCAGGTGTTGCTTGGAGCTGAAGACATGGCACCCTTTGCAGCATTTGACTAATTCCTTGGCGTCCTCCAAAGCAGTCGGCCAGAAGAAACCATGGCGGAAAGCTTTGGTGACAAGTGACCTTGAGGCTGCGTGGTGGCCGCATTTGCCTTGGTGGATGTCCTTGAGGATTGCTACGCCCTTTCCGGCTCGACGCAGCGCTGGAAGACTCCATTGACGCTACACTTAACAAGTTCTCTGTTTATTATTGTGTATGCTCCGGCTCGGCATTGAATTTGTCTTGGCGAGATCTCATCAGTCGGCAGCTCTCTGTTTCTCATCAGTCGGCAGCTCTCTGTTTACTAGGAAGTTGAGGATGGGTTGGGCCCATGATGGAGCTGCGACTTCTTATATCGCCAATACGGCTACTGCGACCAGGGTGGGTGGGCTGGGTGGTGAAGAGTTGGAGTCGGCCACTGCATGTTGTGTCGTTGCAGTCCCCGGGCCGGGTTCTGAAGTCCCCGAGCCGGGTGCGACTACGGTAGTCCCCGGGCGTCCTGTCGAAGTCCCCGAGCCGCCTGCTGGGTTCCCCAAGTCGGATCCGACTGCATCAAGGGCAGGCGGTACGAAGATGGAGTCTGATTCTGGAGACGGCTTGACAGACGGTTTGAGGAGGTGTTGAAGAGAGACGCCGACTGGTATAGCTTGTCGGGTGGAGCCGATCCGTGCCAGGGCATCTGCTTGCTCGTTCTCGTCCCGTGGCATGTGGAGGAACTCGCACCCTTCAAAGTATCCGCTGATTTGCTGGACGAGGAATCGGTAACTCGCCATGTTTGCGTCCTTGGCATCCCAGTCGCCGGATGATTGCTGGACTACCAGATCCGAGTCGCCATAGCATAGGATCCGGCGTATGCCGAGCTCTTTGGCTAGCCGGAGCCCGTGTATGATCGCCTCGTACTCGGCCACATTGTTGGAGGCGGCAAAATGAATTTGCAATGTGTATCTGAGTTTGTCGCCCTTGGGACAGGTGAGGACGATGCCGGCTCCCAAGCCGGTGCGCATCTTGGATCCATCTAAGTGCATCCGCCAATGAGTGGAGTCGGGAGCCGGCGGTAGGTACTGGGTCTCGGCCCAGTCGACAAGGAAGTCGGCCAATGCTTGGGACTTGATGGCGGTGCGGGGCTGGTAGAAGATCGTGTAAGGAGCCAGCGCAATGGCCCACTTAGCCACCCGGCCGGATGCATCCCGGCTGCCTATGATCTCGGCGAGCGGGGCAGTACATACGACCGTGATGGGATGCTCTTGAAAGTAGGGCGTTAGCTTCTGGGCAGCAAAGTATACTCCATAGCACATCTTCTGGTAGTGCAGGTAGTTTTTCTTCGAGGTGGACAGTACTTCGTTCAAATAATACATAGGCCTCTGGACTAACTGAGCCCGGCCTTCTTCCAGGCGTTGGACCACAATAACTGTACTGACCACTCGGCTAGTCGCGGCAATGTAAAGGAGCATGGGCTCTTTCTCAGTCGGCGCTGCCAGGACAGGCGGCGTGGTCAGCATCTTCTTCAACTTGTGGAAAGCTTGGTCTGCTTGGTCGTTCCACTCGAAGTGGGTGGACTTCTTCAGGAGTTGGTACAGGGGGAGAGCCTTCTCTCCTAATCGGCTGATGAAGCAGTTTAGGGAGGCCAGGCACCCGGTAAACTTCTGGACGTCTTGCAGCTTGATAGGAATCTCCATTCTCTCAATGGCCTTGATCTTCACTGGGTTGCACTCAATGCCGCGTTCGGAGACCAAGAAGCCTAGAAGCTGGCCGGCTGGTACTCCGAACATGCATTTCTCAGGGTTGAGCTTGATCTGGAACCGGCGCAAGTTGGCAAATGTTTCTCTGAGGTCTTCCAGCAGGGTGCCGCGCTTCTCCGTCTTCACCACAATATCGTCTACATAGACGTGGGCATTTCTGCCGAGTTGCTTGAGAAGGCATTTCTGCATGCAACGCTGAAATGTGGCACCGGCATTTCTCAAGCCGAATGTCATAGTCAGGTAGCAGAAAGCTCCGAACGGTGTGATGAAGGCGGTCTTCAGGTGGTCGGCTGGATCCAACTTGATCTGATGGTAGCCTGAGTATGCATCCAAGAAACTCAACAGCTCGCATCCGGCTGTGGAGTCTATCACTTGATCAATTTGGGGTAGGGCAAATGGATCTTTGGGGCAGGCTTTGTAGAGGCTCGTGTAATCTATACACATGCGCCATTTGTTGTTTTTCTTCAACACCAGGACCGGGTTGGCAAGCCATTCTGGAAAGAACACCTCCATAATGAAGCCGGCTGCCAAGAGCCGGGCTATCTCCTCACCCACAATCCTTCTCTTCTCCTCCGACAGTCGGCGGAGAGGTTGCTTGACTGGTTTTGCGTCTGCTCGAACGTGTAGCTTGTGCTCGGTGAAATCCTTCGGAACACCTGGCATGTCCTTTGGGGACCATGCAAAGATGTCCCGATTCTCACGGAGGAAGTCGATGACCTCGCCTTCCTATTTGCTGTCCAGGTTTGCACCGATGACAGCAAACCTCTTTGGGTTCTCTGGGTCCAGAGGTATCTTCTTTGTTTCCTTGGCCGGCTGGAAGGAGCCTTGAGCATCATATTCCTTGGGGTCAGGGGACAGGGCCGGCTGCTTGCCGGCCATGGCCACGACTCGGTCCAGCATCTTCTTCTCTTCAGCAATCACGAGGGACTCGGCCAGCCGGCTGCTAGCTGCAGCACACTCGGCAGATTTCTTGTAGTGTTCGGCTATGGTGATGATCCCCTTCGAACTCGGCATCTTCATCTTGAGGTATGCGTAGTGGGGCACAGCCATGAACTTGGCCAGGGCAGGTCGGCCAAGCAATGCATGGTAAGGGCTCTCTAGTTCCACTACTTCAAACCAGATCGCCTCTCGGCGGAAGTGATCCTTGTCTCCGAAGAGAACATCCATCTTGATCTTGCCGATTGGGGAACAAGACAGGCCGGGTACGATGCCATGGAACACAGTCCGACTTGGCATGAGTTGCCTCGTCTTGAGGTTCGGCTTCTCCATGGTGTCACGGTACAGTATGTTGATACTGCTCCCGCCGTCAATCAGCACACGGGAGAAACGGGTGGCTCGCCTTTCTGTCGCGAGGGTGGCGTCCAACACCAATGCATAGGAACCGGGAGACGGCATCACCTCTGGGTGATCAGCTCGGCTCCAGCTGATGGGCTTCTCAGACCAATGCATGAATTCTGGGTTATTGGAGGCGACTGCGTTGACTTCTTGGTGCTGACGACGCCGACTGCGCCTGTCTTCGATTTGGCTTGTGAAGACGACGTAGGCGGCGTGCTCATCTGGGAACTCATCTTGAATGGCTCCGACTGCTGGTCGAATTGCCGGCTGCTGAGGGGCTGGAGGAGGCGGGCCAGCAGGTGGAGGTGGCGCCAGCCCCTCGCCTTTGGAGATCCGTGTGAGCCAATGGCACTTCCGTGTCATGTGGTTGGATGGCTTTGCGCCGCTGTGGAACTTGCAGGGGGCATCAAGGGTTTGCTCATAGGAGAAAGCCGGCTGCCAAGCCGGCCTGCCGCCCTTCTGCTTCTTGGGAGCGGGCCGCTCTTCGGGTTGTTCGTCTTCGACTGTGGCAACTTGCCGACTGGTGGAAGGCGGCATAGGGGCCTTGCGCTTGTTGTCGTTCTGGTAAGGGCGTCAGTTGGAGTCACCAGCCGGCGTCTTGGGAGCCGGAGCGAGCACCTTCCCAGAGGCATCCACTCGAAGCTCGGTCTTCATCGAGGAGTCAGCAGTGGCGTACTTGTCTGCTATGATCAGCAGCTCGTCGAGGGTAGTCGGCTCGTCGCAGAGGAGTCGGTGCTTGAGGAGGGTGCCCTCTCGGCACCCGGCGGTGAAGTACTCTATGGCTTGAACCTCGTGCACCCCCTCGCAGGAGTTGCGGAGCTCGGCCCAATGCGTGAGGTAGTCGCGAGTTGATTCGTTGGGCCCTTGGACGCGCAAGGAGAGCTGGCAGGGCTTGGGAGGCCGCTTGTACGTGCTGGTGAAGTTGCGGATGAAGACTTCTATGAAGTCTAGCCAGCTGTTGATGCTGTACGGCTTGAGGCTGTTCAGCCAAGTGTGTGTCGTGCCTTGAAGCATGAGCGGGACGTACTTCATGGCAATGCGCCTGTTGCCGTTCTCTATGCGGACTGCGGTGGAGTAGTCGATCAACCAGTCTTCCGGCTTCACGGAGCCGTTGTATTTCGGTGTGTCTCTTGGGAGTGAGAATCCTTTGGGGAAGGGCTCGTCGCGGATGCGGGGGCCAAAGCAAGGCGGGCCGACATCATCTTCTTCTTCTAGCGCCAGGGATTGCGCTAGGCGGTCGATCCGATGGCGGGCGTCATTCTCGCCGACTCCCTCGCGGTGGCCTAGTCGGCCGCCGAGAGTCGGATGCGTGACAGGCGGCGAGGTGGGATATCTCTCCCCACGAGGCGGGGGAGGAGGCGGATCGCCTCGTCTTTCCACAGCTCGGGGGCGGCCTTCTGCGTCACGCTCAATGGTGAGCCGAGTCCGGCTGCGGCTAGCAGCCGGCTTCTTGTCTTTTCTTGTGCGGGTGCCATCTGCAGTCGGCATCCGGGTTGTTGCATCGTGCTCTCGGCGTGGGTGAGGACTTTCAGCGCGGGCGCTGGCTTCATGCTGCCCTGCGGCCGCGTCGATCAGCTGCTGGATGCGTTTAGTCATGTAGGGGAGCTCGTCAGCCCCCAACCCGTTCAGCTCGTCTGCGACCGCCTAGGCGGCACGCAGGTTCTCGAGCGGCGTGGCGTAGACTGGGCGATCTGCTCCTAGCATGCTGGCGATGGCTGGGCCGCGCTTCTTGACAAAGCCGCCTCGGGTCGGCCCGCCAGGAGGCGGCGTGCCAAAGGCGGCGCGGTCGACTTCGTGCTGGTGAGCCTCAGTGAGGTGTCTCATGGATGCTACCTTCTGGCCTTCCGCGACGAGGGCGAGGCGGCGTGCCTCCAGTGTCTCGGCGTCGGCCGGGATCGGGACGGACAAGTCGTGCAGCGCCGCTTGTAGGGCTTCGTGGGCGTTCTCGCCGGAGACGGTGCCGTGGCTGATGACCAACACCTCAGTGACAGCGCTGCTACCACTGTCGGCTCGAGGGAGAGGGTCGTCGATGATCACCACGTTGGTGGGGAAGGCGTCAAGCGATGTCGTGTCGGAGTCGACCAGCATCGGGTCGGTGGAGCCGACCGACTCCAAGTCCACAGCAAGCTCGCTGGAGACGTGGAGCTGGTCGAGGAGGCTGACGAGGCGGCTCTCGGGGCAGTCTGTGCCCGCGTCAGACGCTGGCTCGTCGGAGATGCGAGCCTCGCCAAGAAGATCAGCGAGGCAGCTCGCCGCGCAGGCGTCGTCGAGGCCTTGCAGCGCGTCGGGGCAAACGCCATCGAGCGTGGCGGGCTGGCTACGCTCACGGGGGAGAAAAAGGGTTCCCGTCTAGAACAGGTCTCCGGACGACGGTGCACCTGGCCCCACGGTGGGCGCCAAATGTCGGGTGGTAGGTGCGACATATGCCAACGGGTGGCTTATCATTGTGGGAGCCAGTAAGACATCGTCGGTGCCTGGAAATGTGATAAGGCGAAGACATGCACGCCGGCGAATCTTACCCAGGTTCGGGGCTCTCCGTGGAGATAACACCCCTAATCCTGCTCTGCGGGGTCTCCGCATGATCACTAGATCAATACAAGTAGCTACAAGAGGCTCCTTGAGCTGTTTGGCTAGAGGAAGAAGAAGGGCCAGGTTAGCTCTCCTTTTCTCTCTACGTGGTGTCTAAAACTCTAAGTGATCAACCCTTTGCATGGGTGCCCTGGGGGGTTTATATAGGCCTACCCCCCAGGGATACAATGGTAATCCGGCTGGGCGTGAGTCCCAGCCGTCAGTGTCTGTGTTCGCCGGCTTCTCTGCCAACCACTGGGGCCCGCCGACTGGTGGGTCCCGCCGGCTGCCGGCCTCTTGGTCGACAAGCAGGCCCCACCGCTTGGGGGTCTTGTCGGTGGCTGGTTACTATAGCCTCGCCTCTGATGACAAAGGCTTTGTCGAGGTAAGCATGGCCACAGTGCCGCCGCCTTGCGGGCTCTCACTATAGCCTTACCTCGTCTTGTCTCTTTAATGATGCACCTACTTCGAGGGAGGGAGGTAGCCGGCTATTAGGAGCCGGCTACGCCCCAGGCCGACTGGGGGAGGAGTCCATGGCATCAATTGCTTGGATACGCAGTCCCAATACTTCTTTCTTCCCACACTGCATTGGTAAGTCGAATGGTTAATCTGGTAAGATGGTGCGTCTTTGATATGTTATATAAGGACGTGTAGTCAGACTAGTTGTAGCCACACACATCACACTGGCTTTTACTGTATATTTCATGCGATTACTTTTGGCATATCGAGATCTAAGCAATCTACAATAGGATGAAAAGACTGGCATCCTTCACATTATTGGCGAACTCAGTTCATAGAAACAAGCAATTCAACCATTCTATGGGTAAATCAAAAGCGCCACTGGAATATTTTTCACTACCCCTATCATACACGCAAAAAGGGGTGACGCCACCATAGGGGCTAGTATGGGCGGCCGCCTCGGGCGGCTCGAAAGTGTGCACCTAGTTTAAGTCATCCAGGTTTGCCCAGGCTAGTTTTGTTCGTCCCAACGCACGGGCAGGCAATGTGAAAAATGAAGAAAAATGTTTCAATTTGGATAGGCCAATAACATAAGTGCAAGGCAGGCCCTATAGCAGGCTCGCGGCCCAAACGAGCGCCTCCCATATCGATCGACAGCAGGAAAAATCCCAATTCATCGGCTCCAGCCTCCAGTCTGGTTCGCTCCTAACCTACCCGCCGCTGGACAGACCGACACCGCACTTCCTCGCGCCCTCGTTGGAGGGCGGTCGCCGGGCTTCAAGCGAACGGAAGGACAAGAAGATGAAGATCCAACTCTGGGTGTAGCCTGCGTGGGAGGCAGCGGCGGCAGCACGGGCATGGCATCGAGCTTGCTCAAACGGACAGTGGCAGCTTACAAGAGTAGCATGCACAACGAGCAGGTACATCACAGCCCTGATTATATCTAATTCAACTCTTCAATTTCTGGCCAATTGTTAAACCTGACGGTGTTGTAAAACTGCTTGTATGTAGGGAATCTATGAGAAAATGAAACCAATTTCTACTTATTTTATAACTCCCCCAATCAATACTGAACTGACTGAATCTGATGTATCTAATCAAGTTTCCGGTGCAAACATCCAAGCTCATGTTGTTCTTGAGCCTGAAGTGTCTAATGAATAGACTGCTAATGAAGGATTTGATGCAAACATTTTACATGCTCCTGGTGATGAACATATAGTGTCTAATGAGGCATCTAATGCAAGCATTTTGCAAGCTCCCATTGAAGGATTTAGTGTCTAATGATGATATGCTATGTTGAGAGAGACATAGAGATTTGCAGGCATTGATGACAAGCAAATTATAGTGCATTTTCATGGCTTGAGGAAACGTCAAGGCCATCTACCAGAAAGTCCCCGTATCATGACAACGTAGCATAAATACTTTTCTAATCTGTTGTTTGAAACTATTGGCATACTTGTGCAGGATAGATATATTGATATGCAGTTTGCGCACTGGTTATAGGTGCAATTACACTTTGATATTCTCAGCCAGAGAACGAATAATTCAAGTAGGTACAGACCATGTTTGTAGTCCTTCTACACCATGTTGCATTTTGTGTATTTTGGTGCTTGCATCATTTAGTGTTTATAATCTGAACTACTTTGGATCATTAGCTGGTTTTCAAAGTGCATGTAGCTTCACATTTCTCAAGTTCTCTTGATTTCCAGAGTGCAAGTGCCTTCGTATTTTTTAAGTTAAATGTTCGCCCCTGGTAACTTGAATTCGTGGATCCTCCACTGCACACAAATCATACACGAATGCCAGTACGAATTAAATGAAATGCAGGGACTTACGCTAGCTCGTTGTACAGGCTCACTGCAGCTCTGCTTGCACTTGGGATGTTCCATGTACAAGTCCATGTGACCACTTGCTTGGATGTGCAGGCCTTGTGCTCCTTGCATCCCCCTCTGCATTTTTTACACGGCGAATGGCAGATCAAATAAGAGGAATCGACCTTGCTGTTGTACCGGAGGACAGATACTTACAAGGTTATACGGGTGTGCATGATGTGTACCAGATCCCGTAGCGCCGTCATGCTTCACTAAAAAATGGATTTGCTTGTTTCAGATGATATCTCCAGAAGATATAAGAGTTAAAGTCAGAGTTGGATAGGTGTGTAAGCTAATAGAGCAATGAAAGGATATCCAAACATCATCGGAATAGTGAAGGGAGTGATGTGTGGATACCTAGTTCGCGCCGGCGTTTGGGCATGCTCGCCTAGCTAGAGTGCGGGTCACTTCAGAGCCGTTGAGGGTGATGCGCTGGCGTCGGCTGGCCGCGCATGAATGCAGATCTTGAGTGGCAGCGGAGCGCTACGATGCAGTGGACGAGACCGT
>NC_057796.1:339678262-339679211 GCF_018294505.1 Triticum aestivum
TGAGCTGGGAGACGGCGTCGGTGAAGCGCACCTGATGCGGTGGAAGTCGGTGTCTGTGAGGCACGTCCGTTGCGGTGGCCGACGTTGTCGGTGGACCACCCGGTGCAGTGGACGAGGGCGTAGATGAGGTAGCTCCGGTGCGGTGGCGAAGCGCGACCGTCGTCTTCGTCATCGTCGTCCGGCACAGAGGTGGGGAAGATATGAGACGAGGGGCGATTTGAACTTTGCTTGGGTTGGCGGCGAAATAGGGATTTGAGCAATCTGGGCGCGGAAGCGGACGATGGAGAAGGGAGATTTTGCAGGGCTGGAATTGGGGCCGCCAGATATTTCAATATGAAACACGGAAGCGCGAACTTATTTTGTCGTCGTCCTTTTTTTGGGTGGGTGGCTGGGTGCTACGCGTCCGTCCGACACACGCGACCACCACGACACGACCCTGGTGCGCCTACATTTGAGAATGCAAACGAATCTTCTTTCATTTGCAAACGAATCTATATGTATTACCATGCCCGTGTTTTCCTTGCAATAATTAGTCAATCGAAACGAGGTACTATAAATTAATTAATGAGGAGTTATTTGAAAAAAAATCGAAACAGTATCCACGCTAACGTGGATTAGAGTGTGTGTCACATAATTAGTTATTTGAATTAGAGTGTGTGTCACATAGCGATCTCCAATTCTAACGTGGATTTCGTATTTCACTGCATCCACGCTACTTTTTTAATACAAATTCATATGTATATGATGAACACCATGGTAGTGAGAAAATTTTTGGATGGATTCAAACATATGACCTACAAAATAGCACAACAAATTCAATCAATGTCAGCTTTTCGAAACCTAGTATGGCACGAATTCGAAATAATTACCCATATGCATGGTCATGAGTTCAAATCTTACAATGTACACCGAATTGAAACATCGATATTAAGTCTCGTACTATCTACAT
>NC_057796.1:339679422-339716100 GCF_018294505.1 Triticum aestivum
ATACTTCCTGTATCGGTCAATCTTCCTCTCCTAACCACCTTAGGAAGCTATCGGTTTCCAACACACATCCATTCTTTCTCTCCATGTTTGGATCTCTAACTCTCTCAACCACACAACCCCCTTTTTCCCACTCTATTATGAAATGTATTTACCTCACACACCCGCCATTGCACCCCATGCCCAGCTCTCTCTCCCTCTCCCTCTCACCCTCTCGCGCTAAATACATGCATTGCCTATCTAGCCCCCCAAACTCTCGTGCGCACGCACGCACGTTGTCTATCTAGGTCACTCCCTCGAGACTGTCTCACTCTTTCTTCCGCACGGCGGGCCACACGCACTCAATCTCGCTCTCTTTATCCGAGTCTCGTTTAACCTCGTTTTCTTTCACACACAAATGATATATCTCCCTGTTCGGGCCTCGATCGACACACTCTATGCTCTCTCACACAGATTGTCTATCTAGGTCAGTCCATCGAAGCGGCCCCCACTCTTTCGACCTCATGGTGGGCCACGCTCTCTCTCTCCCTCTCTCTCTCCCTCTCTCTCTCTCTTTGTATGTCTTGATTGACCTCGCTCTTGCTCGGACAAAAACGATATATCACCATGTTTGAGCCCAATTCGACTTATTCACATTGTATACTCTCTCACGCACATTGTCTATCTAGGTCACTCTCTCCAACCCGTCTCACTCTTTCGATCGCACGACGACCCTATGTGATCGATCGACCTTGCTTCCTCCCACGCACAAAATATATCTACACGTCTATGACTGGATCATCTCTCAAGCTCTATCTTACATCCCTCACCCTTGCCAAAAGCTCAATCGGACAATATCTCTCCAGAGCATATATATTTGTTCCATGAATGTCGGACGACACTCACTTTGTCTCTCTATCTACATGTATCTCGATTGACCTCGCTTTCTCACGCCGTATCTTCCACACATTGAAGCTACCTCTCCATCCCTTGCAAAGCCGGAGATATTTACATTGCGAGGGGCACTCCAACCTTGGATTAATTTGTGTAGGCATTTATTCCGGTCGGTTTAGATTATATTTTCGTAGCATCTGGCCCACAACTACTCGAAACACCGTTGCAACCCCCGCAACTCCCCTAGTTGATTTCCCTCTGGCTCGGTCATCGCTGTCTCACATGTCCTTTCTCGGCTTCAACGTCGCACCATGGTATTATTGCAAAAAACTCTATTGTTCTCTTTAATTATTATAAATAAGCTACAAAACTACACACCGATAGTCCACTTGGAATGTTACGAATTTGGACCCACAAATTGAAGTGCTACAAACTACACACCGAGGGGCCCACATGTCATGAAACAAATTTGGACCCATATACAAATTAAAAAATAAAGGGCGAGGATCGAACATGCGACCAGGGCCTTCAAGCCGCACGTCAATAGGCAACATACGTAGAACAACAATGTTTGTTGTACCTCCCTTTGTTCACATAATGTTTTTATATTACCACAACCTATTTAATTGATAACATGTAATATTATTTTTAGTACTATTCGCCTTCACTTACTGGTGGGTTCCATGTGTGCTCTCTCTCTCCTCCCCTTCTGCGTTTAGACGCACGGGCATACACGAAGAACTCGCGGGCGATGTTGCCGTTGACCATATCTAGACGCATTCATAAGTTACGACACCAGTTTCACGTGCTAGCAGCACTAGTCAGTGTGTATGTGCAATGCATGTTAATTTGGAAGTATATTAAGTGCATGCGGATATTAAGTTGGATATTATTTGTGTGTTATTATGTGATTAACACTATTTTTGGCATGAAATTAACTGCACGCTAAACGTGTTGAGCGCTCGACATTGAAGCAGTCTAGGTCGTTGGATGACAAGGAATACATGTGGCTTGATGACGTTTTATATTTAATTTGATACGGCTCTAGCAGAATATTCAATTGATCAAACCATAGATTTCGTTCAGTCTGACTCCAACTTTAAATTATACGATGATCGATCTAAAATAAACAGAAATGATAAACGTTCGGATTTTAAGCATGGCAATCCGAACGTTTTTCATGGCAAATTTAGATTACACAGCAGCGGCGGGGGCGTCTTGCGGTGGGAAGCGGCTCCTCTACCGTGCTCTGTGTGTCGTCAGGCCACTGACCGACGGCGACGGTGGCATCTTGCGCCATTGTTGGCGTACTCGTGGACGTTGCCCTAGCTTCAAGGAAGGCCACAATGTTCTGGACTTCGGTCTCCAGGAGCGAGTCAATTGGTGGGAGGAGGCGACTGGCATTGGTGCAAGGAAGCGGTCGACGGCGGCCATCCATGCCGCTGAGGGGGGCACTGGCACCCGCGCGGGGACAGGCGCTGTCAATGGCGTGGCGGAGACATTCGTGTGCACGGGCACCGGCACGGGCATGCACGTCAGTGCACGCGCAGGCGCATGCGCTGGCAGGTGCACGGGCGTGCGCGTCAGTGCACGCGCAGGCGCATGCGCTGACAGGTGCACGGGCGCGTGAAAGTCGGAGGGGACCTTGTGGAACCCCGTGGCATCAAGCTCGGCGACAATGTGCGGCTCCCAGCCCATCAATGCCACGGGGATGGGCGCTGGTGCAGTCGGGGCGACGGGAGCCGGAACGGGAGTGGGGACAGGCGCGGCGCCTTCCCGCAAGGCCAGTTCAAGCTCGTCCCAAAGCGCCTTATGTTCTTGAGACTCCGGCTGGGTGTCTTCCTTAGGAAGCTGGAAGACTAAGGGCAGACCATCGTGATGCGGCATGGCGTATGTTTAGGTCAGGCTGGTTGGAGGTAGACGACAGGAGAATCGGAGAGGAAGAGAGAAGATTGTAGCGATACCGGGTAGTGCGGGGTTGATTTTAAATTGCGGTGCCGGCGACATTAAAAGTGGGAGCAGTTGGGACGAAGGTGGGCGGCGGAGCCTGGTCAAAGGGCTGGCCTCCCAGTGAGCCTGCATAGCGGTCTGCTCGCGCGCCTCCCTTTCAGCCGGCGCAGCGGTCTGCTCGCACGCCTCCCGTCGACTCACACGCTTCCTCGGCCGCCACCTGCCAATGAGAAGCGGGACTCGTGGCGGCACGTAAACGCCCATAGTTTCAATAGTGAAAGCGTTCGCCTTAACGTGACAGGTCTTTGTTCCAAAATACCTTGGCTCTTCATTTGTGCAACTTGTCATAAGAAGCTTGTCTCAAATTAAAGAAAAAAATTACAAAGTAATATTTGTGCCATATCACGTGACCATGCTCAGTTTCAAGAATTTATGGTCACTTTTGGATTTTCTGAAATCTAAGATCCAGGATTCGAAACAATATCATAACCTGCATCATGCAATAAATTTTCCAGCCATACATCTGTCCTGTTGTATTTCTTAAGAAAGGATTTGTTTAAACATTTTGCTTAGTTAGACTTCAGACAAGTTATATATGCAGAGCAAAAGGATAATCCCTCCGTACCAGTGCATTGCCTGATATATTAACTCAAGTACTAGGCACGAACAAACAGGCTCAATTCTGTGCTCATCCTAGTGTAGTAGTAGTAGTACTACTACTAGGCAATGCAGTTGATGGGTGACCTTGGCGAGCGGCGATCGAGGGAATTGAACCGTGCTCAGCACGGTAGGTAACATTGTCTAGTTACTTTTTTTGAACACAACATTGTCTAGTTACTAAAGCATCCCTCCGTTGTTCATCGGTAGTCATTATGGACCAGGGACATGAGGGGAATTTCCTAGGGCTGGAATTCTGGCCGCCAGATATTTCGACTCGAAACGCGGAGGCTCAACTGGTTGGGGTTGCCTAATGTGCGTGCCACGCATGCCACCAGAAGGACACGAGCCCGGTTTTTTTTTAGGATCAACACGAGCCAAGGTCTGGCTGGTACGCCGTTGGGTCCTACCATTCGAGAATACGAAAGGAACCTTTTAAGTTGCCGAACGAATCTATGTGTATTACAATGCCCGTATTTTCCTTGCAAATACTAATCTCAACGTGGTAATTGATTTATGACGAGTTGTTGAATTAGAGTGAGTTTGTGATATAGTGATCTCAACATGGATTTCACATTTCATGGTATCCCTGCTAAGTTTTTCAATGCAAATGACACCCACACACGAACACAACAACAATCCAATAAGTATAGTGCATCTATTTTTCCAAACCATGCATGTATGACACGAATTCAAAAATACTCCTTCTGTTCCTAAATATTAGTCTTTTAGAGATTTCAACAAGCGACTACATACGGAGCAAAATGAGTGAATCTACACTCTAAAATATGTCTATATACATCCGTATGTGCCAGTCCACTTGAAATCTCTAAAAAGACTAATATTTAGGAATGAAGGGAGTAAAATGTAAGACATGCATGGTCCTCAATTCAATATTTAAAACGAACATGAAACTGAAACATGAATATTAAGTCTAGTACTGTAGTACATGCAAATGTTGTGTTTAATTAGGCGGAGCTATGATTGTCGGGGGTCACCCCCTCGACCTTAGATAAAATTGTGAAGCTCTGTTTAGGGTTGTTTAGATTATATTTGTCCCCACCCTCCCAACCACCGATTGGTTGTGCACCCCCACCCCTCCTCCCCGGGAGACTATCATGTGCCCCCATACCTTAGATGCTATATGCCGATACGAGTTGCTTGGAGCTTGTAGATCTGAGATATAGCATCTCACATGATGTCTTAATATTTTTACAGGAAACCTTGATGAGTTTGAGAATTGCACACAATTTGTACAAAAACTACTCAGATGCCCTTGGATCCCATATCCAACGACCTCGATGCTAGTATCACTGTAGCATCTAAGATGAAGGAGGACATCATATTCTCCTGTATGTAAGAATATCATGTGCTTCCAAACCTTAGATGCTTTGGTGATACAAGCTCTTAGGAGCTGTTGGATTTGTGACCCAACGCCTCCTCGGTGGTTTGAATGGCTTTTTGTAGAAAAGCCCCCAAAGAGTTCGGCCACTGCTTACAAGCACAAAGACTGCTCAGATGCCATTGGATCTCAGATCAAACGACCTCGAAGCTCGTATCACCGTAGCATCTAAGATGAAGGAGGACATCGTATTCTCCTGTATGTAAGAATATCATGTGCTACCACACCTTAGATGCTTTGGTGATCCAAGCTCTTCGCAGCCGTTGGATTTGTGACCCAACGCCTCCTCGGTGGTTCGAATGGTTTTTTGCAGAAAAGCCCCCAAAGAGTTCGTCCACTGCTTACAAGCACAAAGACTGCTCAGATGCCATTGGATCTCAGACCAAACAACCTCGAAGCTCGTATCACCGTAGCATCCAAGCTGCGAGAGCACCTTATGTTTTCTCGCATGGGAGAATATGAGGTGCTCCCGCATTGTAGATTCTATGGTGATACGAGTACACGGAGATCTAACGGCCCACGGTAGGAGGTTTGAATGTTTTTGCAATATACGGCTAAGAGAGTTTGGGAATTGCGCAGAAAGTACAAGTACGACGCATGTGCCATCTGATCACTGATCATATGACCTAGATGCTCATATCACCGTAGCGGGTAATTAAGCTATGGGGAGCACCTAATATGAGCAACGGGGAGCCGTTGGATCCAAGATGCAGCGGCACACACGAGGCCTGAATGTTTTATTTGCAAAAAAACCTTTGGAGAGTTTGGAAATTGCGCATAATTACAAAGACTACTCCCAAGCCATTGGATCTCACTTCCAACGGTGTAAAAACTCGTATCACCATAGCATATAAGCTGCGGGGTGGATGTGATATTCTATGCCGCTGTCATTTTTGTTCGTAAACTTGCAAAATACGTGTAACTTGTGCCGTTACTTGTCTAACCGCGCAAAGTGTTTGTTAAAAAAACCATCCTACACTGAAATATCGGAACAACACACGGGGGTCCCACTTGTCATTAATCAAATTTGGACCTAAAACTAACAAATCTGAAAGACGAGATTCGAACTGGCAACCTGGACTACAAAGCGTAAGTCGATAGCCTGAAACAACAATGGTTGTTGGCTTTGTCCCATAACTTGATTTTATACAGTATTACGTTGAGTAGAGTAGAGGGAGTGCCTCGTCTACACGTGCATGACCGTTGACTCACTTATTGGTGGGTCCCAGGTCTACGATCTCTCTCTTGTCTCCATCGTCTAACCTTTGCACGGGCACACAAGAAGAGCGGCACTAGCTTGCCGTGGTGTTATTACAACTAAAAAAAGCTTGGAAAATAGAAGAATCGCCTAGAACAAGAGACGTTGTGGCTGGTCGAGACGGAGCTAACCACACCTATCCTCCGTGCCATGTTAGCATGATGAAGCTGTGTGGCTAGTGGGGTCTTTTCGACCGACTGGCTGGGTCCCGATGTCGAACCATAGGTACTATGTCTGATATAGTAAATTTTTACACGCACATTTTTCCTCCGTGCCGAGACATGGCGCATCCTACCGCGCAGTTTCGGGTCCTCCCGGGTATTGCACGCATATATTCTTCCTGACGTGGGACGCCCTACCGCGCGTTTTCGCCGAAGCAAGTAAATAAATGAGTCGTCAAATCACGAAAGACCACTTTTCCTGCCGAGTACATCAGTGAAGCACGGTGACTAGCTAGTTGGGCTAGTTCGACCGATTAGCTAGGCCGCCGCCACATTTTTTTTTCACCCCTTTTTTATCTACTTGCCGGCAGGTAAATTTAAACATCCACCGCGGCGTTGCTCTGGTGTTTGAGTGCGGCAGGATTTTTATATTTTTGATTGACAGGAGCAGGCGCGGCAGGATTTTTTATTTTTTGATTGACGAGAGCAGGCACGGCAGCAATTAGTCACGATGACTCCGCCAATAAAACCAGCTGCTCCCTGATGTGAGAAGTTATCGACTGGTGTTTTACCATGGTGAAAACCAAAAGATTCCCCGCTCCTCGGCTGGCTCCCTCCGCCTTCCCGTATATTGCATTGCCTTTCAGCCGTTTCGCCCCCTGCATCACCAACGTCGTGCGTCTTGAGAAGCAGAGGGACTTCGGTGGTGTTTAGGCGCCCTCTGTATGGGCATGTCCATGACGCGGCGCAACATGACCGTTGGATCAAACTCAGACGGTGCAGATCAGTCACTGTAGCACAAAGCGTGTGGGTGTGTTTGGTTGCATTCTCATCTCAATATAGTGTGTAAGTCACCTGACGAAAACCAAATAATCCCAAAACACTTAGGCAGGGTACATTAACTCCCTCCGCGTTTCTTGTTTTGTGACATATCAACCAATAAGAGACGTGGGCCGTTCATGCTTTCAATGACTTGAGACTAATAAACATGACATGCAGTGGTTAGTTCATTGCATGCAATGCTATTAATTAGCAAAAAGGCATTAAGTTTTCTCGTTTTCCTCTCCGCCTTGGTCGCAGTGCACAACGTAAGATGACTTACACACCTAGACGGAGTAGTTGTTTCCTCTTCGTGTATTTGTGTTAACCTACTACTGTGGACTCATGCACCCTTCATGCACTCTGCCAAACACCCAAAAGTCGGTCGAGAAAGAAGTTTTGCTCCCATCCCGTGCACCCTTCATACACCCTGCCTAACACTATTCGTGCTTCATATGGTTCATGTTTCGTGGAGTACTGTAGCACCGTACTCTCCGTGCGATGTAGACCTAGTTCTGTTAACATTGATCTCACCGTTCATTCTCGACCGGACAATCGAGAAAGCGGTACTATGTTACTACATTACTGTTCATATAGTTGACATGCGCACAACATCATTTGTCGTCGTCATATCTTACTACACTAGCAACAAGATTATGTAGTACCGACGTATGAACCACTTCACATGCCTAGTAGTAGGAGCACTGTGTATGTTCAAGTGGCTGTCGTGTTTCACACTCCTCCGTCGTAAGAGTGGAAACGCTTGCTGTAATCATTTTTTTCTTCAGAAAAATAGTGGACACGCTCTACCGTGCGGATCCTCCTCCAGCCATGCACTAAACTACTCACTTTCGCTGACGTGTGGGACAACTAGCATCGGGGTCCACTAGCCATGCACTAAATTACTCTGTAGTAGAGTGACGGTAGACTACCCCGATCGAAGCGTCGTGGTAATGCCCAATGAGCTGTCAAATCATAAAACCCCCTCCTTTCCAGCAGTAAGTTGGACGGACGAAGCAACCATCATTTCGGTCTTCTCTCTCAGCTTCCTCTCTACCCAACCCTCGCTTATCCCTCATCTTGCTCCTCATTTCTTAAAGAAAACCCCGACCTGCTTCTGCCATTGTTCTTCTCTCCCAAAGAAGGAAAGGTGAGCGCATCAATGGTGTTGATTCTGGACAAGGCCCGGTCTTGCAACCCCGAGACTGATCCTATAACTCCCTCTCTTTTCTTCTTTTGGGTTTGTGATTATGGTTTCTTTTCTTTTATTTCTATTTGACAGTTTCTTGATGGACGCTGGAGCACCGGCCGAAGTGATGTCTATGGCTCTGGCCAAAACCGTCGAGGCTCATGGTACGAAGAAGCGCAAGCACCCCGCCGAGACTACCGCAGACAAGCTCAAAGCCATCACCCTGTCCAAGCCCCCCTCTCCAGGATCCCTCATTAAGCAAGTCCAGGTAATATCTCTTCTTGACGATCTTTTTCTCGATCTTGATCGTGTTTTTTCATCTAACACGCAGTACTAGTACTAGTAGTACAACTTTCTGGGTGATCTTGCATGCGATTTTTGTGTGCCAAATGACGGTTCTAAATTCCTCTTTTGACCAAAACATGCAAGAGGTTGACACTGATTTCTTATAGATTACTTTCAACTACTCCCTATGTCCCAAATTGCTTGTCTTAGATTTGTCTTGATACTGATGTATCTAATACTAAAATGTGACTTGATACATCCGTATCTACACAAATGTAAGACAAGAATTTTGGGATGGAGGGAGTACTTTATGAACATCAATGCTACCTTTGAAGAGGGCATATTTGCCTCAGTAACTTGTGTTATGGATATTGCAAGTAATCCCTCTGCTCTCATGCCTTTGAAGACATGTTCTAGTGTCTTTGTTCACTCGTTTCTGTGCGTATATGTAGTCATATATGGAGTATAATATCGAAAATCATCTTATATTTCTGAACGGAGGTAGTAATAAAATATGGTTTCTGTTTGAATTAGAACCAGGTCCGCGGCGGAGATGAAGTTCTCAAAGTCATGCCATGTGAACTGGAAGACCTGAGGATGAGTTCTACTGCTAAACTATCCAGCTGCTGTGTCCTTGTCGCCACGTGTCCTGAACTAGTGTTTTCCTGTAGCATTGTTGTCAGGCGTGTTCTCGAGTCTGTACTTGACCACAACAATTTCCTAGTTGTGCCTTCGATTACGAATAGTGTGGTTCTTGTAAAGCTTCCCAACAAATCTGATGCGGCCTGTCTTCATGATCATGTTTATGAGTGGAAAAACAACTCTGTTAGGTTCTCCAAGGTTGACAAGATGGTGATGGTGCATGTAGACATCTCTCACGAAGTCCATGGCCTAGTCAGTTATGCGGGGTTCATCCCGTAGGTCGGTGGCAAGAATAGTCTGCAGAGTTTAATTAGTGCAACTTTGCTTGTCTGTAGTAAGTACTATTGTTCAGTACTTGATTTGTGTTTGTGAACCATGTATTGTTTATTAGTACTGCCGCTTTTGTTGTGTGGTCAGTCCTGAGAACGGTCTATGTTAATGTCTGTCCACTCAGTTCAGTCTGTATATTTTGAAGTATCCAGATCATCTTTTTGTGAGGACAGTTTATCAATTATGGTTACACTCCAATATCTGTATGCATTGCAGGGTTTATCGCACCCACCAGGATTTCCAATCCCATGGATGTTCGGTCCATACGATTTGTCACGACCTTTGGACTGTCCTGCTTGTGGGAGTAGGCGGGGCCCCTGCATGCCACCCGTAGTTGGACGATCAATCTTCTGTTTAGTACTTCAACATAGTGATTTCCTGGTAAGGATTCACTCGTGTCACATCAAGTAAATCTTATCGATTTACTGTCTAAATCTTATTGATTTAATGTCATGTTTTCTTTCTTTTCCTGCAATTTTACGATGCAGGTGTTGCCATGTGACATTCATCATAGAATAAACCGTTTGGTTTGCTCTACGATGGCTATTTTTGCAGGTTTCACTTCTTATGTCGTCTCAGTAACGAAGGCACTGTCCATCACTTATATTACTGGAAAAAATTGGATCCGTCTGTTGTCTGAGTACAAGCTGAATCCCGATGATGAACTGCAGTTTGGTTTAACAAAAACGCCACAATTAGTCCTTCTCGCGTTTAAAAGAAATGAAGAAAAAAACTGGATCATGGTCAGGAAGCCTACTCAAGTTAGAAAGCTGATCATACCAGACCAGACACGATCGCCGCTGTCTCGCACATCGGTACCACCTTCGGCAACGGATCGAGCACCGGCAGTTGCTCTAGCACTGACAGCGGCAGCAGCTCAGTCTAATCCAGCTGAGGATTGGGCACCGACCGCGTCAGCGGATCAGGCTGATCTACCGGAGGATCGGGCATCGATACCGGCACCTGCTCTGACACCGTCACTAGCTCTACAAGGAGCACCATCTCTGGCAGCAGCGGCGGCTTCGGCACCTGCACCAACACTTGCACTTGCATCTGCTCCGGACCGTGCAGCGGCAACCGAACGAGCAGTTGCACTGGCAACAGACTGGGCTGCAGTTTGCACTTCATATACCAAAGTCCTTATAAAAACCGACATGTCCACTTTCTTGGTAAGCATTGGCTGCCCAAGTGTTTCGTTCTTTTTTATTTCCATGTTGTTTCGCATGATTCACTGTGTTGATCTAACTGTTTGGGTATGTCTTCTTGTTTGCAAACAGAGAATTCCTAGAGCAACGAGGGAGTCGTTCAACAATTCGGGCGACATCAGCCAAGTTTCTCTTACCATCCGCAGCCTTGGTGTGAATGAACCTGCTCAATATACCGTAAGTACAATGGATGGTCGCATGATGATTGATGCTAAAGGATGGTCAAGGTTCAAATCTAAATCATATCTTGCGGTAGGGGATGATGTCAAAATCGAACTCTCTCGGCAAGGAGAGCTAGTCCAAATCAACTTTGAAATTCTTCAGTACTGCCGAACTGATCTATCCGCCGAGAGATTTTGATGTAATACTCTGGCATGGTGAAACAAGTGTCCTGTGTGTATAAGCAGTACGACAGTATCATTGATAGAATTGCAACTCTGATTGCTGGTTAGGAACTGTCATTTAATTTCATTCAACCAGCTGCTGTGCTTTATTCAATTTTGTGTATTTTCCTTGCGACAGCATCTAAAACCAGCGCCGTACCGACCGCTTGCAATATGAAAAGCGCTGAGTTAGAACATATGGGCCCCCAAACATGCAGGCCCACCGGCCTATGGCCCAAAGTCCAGAACCATGAGCCTGTCTGAGTATTTCTCAGCTGAACCCCCATAATGCCCGTGCGTTGCACGTAACATCAAGATGCATTTGTATGAGTATTCTATCTTGTGAGGGAAAATGATGAACGAGGGAAGGCCTTATTTGCAAATGCGGAGAGGTGTGTGGGTACCTTTTTTGCAAAATTGCCATAGTTTCCTTCCTATCCGTCAGATATAAATCAGACGACCTATATTGCAGGATGACAGGCACACCATCATCACCAACTCGTCTATACCATGTTAAAAAACTCTGTTTTTTATAAATATATATGTTATATATATTCCCCTTGATTTTTCCTATGTATAAAGTTGTGATATAAAAGATCTTTATATTTCTTTACAGAGGGAATATCTCTCTGTTAAAAATATATTTATGCGTAATAACTAGTTACTCCTATCTTTCTACTTCCTTGGGCTGATATGTGGGGCATCCGACAACGGGGTCCACATGCCATATGCACCAAATTAGAGTGCACAACTGCACGGTAGACACACCCCGGTCGTAGCGCCGCATTAATGCCCAATGAGCCGTCAAATCACAAAAACCCCCACCTTTCCAGCTTTAGCAGTAAGCTGGACGGACGAAGCGGCAATATTTCACTCGGCCTGAATCCTTTCTCCCTTGTCTGCTTGTTCAGAGAAAACCCCCGCTCGGCGATTGCATAGGGTTTTCTCATGGAGAACCTGGTATGAATTCTTCATCCATCCCCGATAAATCCAAGTTCCTTGGTCGCGGGTACTCCTAGGATGGCAGCCGCCGCCGTTGATGCATTTTTCTTCCTACTGAATCTAGTGTGTTTCATTTGCAGTGGCCAAAGTGCGAGGACCCTACAGGTTTCTGCGCCCTCGGTGAGACACCACACTTGTTCCTTCTCATCCTAACACAGGATTTTAAAACGCGCACAGTATGTTCCTAGAATCCTCTTTTCTATCCAGGAGGGTGGGTTTTTTTGAACATGATGTCGACTAATTTGGAAATTTGGATTGCTATATTTGGATAAAAGGTACTAGTACCATGGTCAACACTGACGTGAAGGAGGAAAGTATTTCTAGATTTGGATATAGGGAATACATTGTGTTCTCATATTATTTTTCCTGCAGTGCATTCCTTGCTCTGCCAGAACACATGTACTCAAGATGCTCGGCCTTGCCATAACTGAATACACCAGTTTAATGGTAACAATGAAGACAAGCCACGGATATAAGTTTCGAGTTGGGTTCATGAACCAAGAAGATCGCTGCTTTTTTTATGGCCGAACTTGGATAAACTTTCTCAAGTGTTACAGACTGAAAGTTGGCGCACAAATGTTGATGGAAATAGCAGAACCTGGTCTCATCTTCACTGTGATCTTCCACCCCGACGTCATTCCAATTGTTCATCCATGTTAGTTTTGTATCTGGTTCTTGCTTGTTGCCTCGATTACTTCTTAATCCACCTATTCTGTCTAACTGATCACAATTTAACTTTAGAAGTAGCAACGAATCTCTCACAAAGATGCTACTTCTAACTAATATTTTCTTATAATTGGTGGCACGTGTAGGTTTTTTTCAGAGTTAAGCAGGCTGCTCGTTTGTTATTCTGTAACAACTCGGCTGTTACTGATGGCACTGAAGTTGACTGGGACGACATCCACAAGTTCCTACACTTTATTGATCGTCTTGAGGTCCTTGTGGGGCGTTTCAATGGTGGAAGGCCACGTGGGATCTGTGTGCCACTGCTACACTCGTTGAACAGGTCCAACTGTGTCGAGAAACTTATGGTACGATCTATTTTCTGTTACATATGTTGATCATAAACTATTGCTTATACACAGTTTTACAGTTGTGATCTTCTTGAAACAGAAACTGCCCAGTTCTATTATTCCTATACAGATGCCTGACCATGGTCGGGTCAGACTTGCGCTTGGTCACAACATGATGTTTATGTCGACCTACTCCATTCCCCTTGGAGGTGAAAAGATACTTATTCATGGGTGGTCTCAAATAATGAAGGCCCGTCCATCTTGGAGAATAGGACAGAAGATTATGTTCCTGCTTTTCCATGGATCTAAAGCGAATATTCTGTTTATTGACCACATTGCGAGATGAAGCCGCTTTCAGAAGGTTGTGGATGCGCGGGGTGGCGCCTGGGCCTTGTCCTGGGGCTTGGCGGCCTCACCCTTGGTTAACTGTAGGCAAAGTAGCACTGTTCGAGGCGTGCTTTGTACGGTTGAACCTGTATAAGTACTCATACTTCTTTCAGCTATGGTTGTTAAGTGCCCCTGCTGGTTTCAGTTAAGGTTGTTAAGAACTCCTGCTGCTTTTACAGTCTATCGTGTTTCTTCAGTCCTGTCTTCCTCCAGCCACCAAAACCAAACCAGCGCCACCGGGGCCGCCTGCTTCCGCCTCCCACGGCTGGCTGCGCCTCAGCGCACGCATCGCCGCCCCACCGTCTCCTAAATAATTAACGCCGACGTCCGAGGCCTCGTCGTCGTCCTCCGCGCGCTTTGGTGCGCTCGCCGCGGCGCCGCCCTCTCGCGTTGTCAACATGGTCAACAAACAACAGGAATCGGCAGAAGTACGTGGAGAGGATGACATTAGGGCCCACCATGTCAGCGTATGGAAAAATAAAATGCTTCCTCCTAGTGTTTTCCTGACATCTGGGACCCACGACATTGTGAGCATATATAGTCAATAGACAAGAGAACAATACAAGATCGGCTGACACCTGGGACGTAGCAGCTCGAGCAGTATTTTTTTTGTTATTGTTGAGACGGAGCAGGGTTTGAACTGGGCTGTGGCCCGTCTAGCCCAGGTTTATATTTTATGCTCACCATGTGACCAGCCCAGCTATTTTTTCTTTGTGAAAATGAGCCCAGTTTATTTTTTCTGAAGAATACCCAATCCAGACCTACTTATTTTTCTACGCCCTGATGGGCTGCAACTCTTTCAAGACGCCTGCAAATCTTGAAAGTAATATGAAATGAGTTGTAAATATAAAAACAGATGACAAATTGGCAATTACTTTATAATTTCTGATTTTTTCTTCACATTTTCAGATTCCTATTTCACTGGGTATTAACCTAATTTAAATATATCTTCAAAGTACTTTAAATCTGGCTCAACATTTCGGTATTAAAAATAGTTTGGAACCCACAGAAATATGCGAAATTGGCCCTGACCAACCAAAAAAATGGACTGCAATAAATTGCATAAGAAGTCGCAATGAGCTATATATAAATTATTAAAAAAATAGGGAATGGTCTGACTTATGGGCCTATTAAGTTGACACGTATGCAAGATTTTTTAGTTATTATATACGACAACAAATGATTCTAGCAGACGTAACCGTTGGATGTCAATCCAATGGCCGTCGTGTTTCTTCAATCTCTGATCTTCCTGCTACAGCCGCCAAATCTAGCGCCGGCAGGACCGCCTGCTCCCGCCTCCCGTGCAGGCCTCACCACCCCCTACTACTCCCACCGCTGGCCAGGGCATCCCTCTACTCACCCACACCCCCTGTTATTCTGCGGCAACGGCATTCTCACACCGCAGCCGAACCAGTGAACCCTCGTACTCGTCTCCGCGTCATCCCCTTCCTAGGCCTCGCCGTCGTCCACCGCCCTAGTGCTCTCGGCGCGGCATGTTCAACGTGGTCAAGCAAATACTTCCATCAAAAGAGCACTGTCGTGGAGAGGCTGACAGCTGGGTCCACGACGGCCGCAAGGAAGTGCCTCCTTATTACGCGGAAAATAATTATTACTCCACCTGACAGCAGGGACCCACCGGACGGGCAACTGTATTTGGCGAAAAAACCGTTTCCCCCTGACTGCTGGGATCTACCAGCTACATCTTCACACGCAAGGAAGTGTGTCCGGGCAAAAAAAAATGATTCACCCCCTGACTGGTGGGACCCACCAGCTACATCTTCGCACGCAAGGAAGTGCCTGACGGTCGGGACCCACCTGGTTGAAACGTATGTAGCGTTGTCATTCTGGTCGCGGACATGTATGTACATACTGGTCGATGTAGAGGCGCGCACGTGTCGTAGTAGACGCGCGCACGTAGCATGTACACGTACGTACAACGGCCAGTGTGCAAGAAAGAAAATACGGCCACGTACGTACATACGGGCAGGGTCTCGAACGCCTACTCGCGCATACGTACAGCCAGGGCTCGTGTACATGGCTGGGTCGGAACGGAGAAACAGCGTCGTCGTCGTGTTCATGCAGAGCCAACCGGCTGGGTCGGAACGGAATGCGTCGTCGTGTTCATCGGGAGGGTTGGACGGAACAGCCGATGGAAACGAGGCCTGGCGTACCGCAGAACGGAGGAAACGGCCTTGTGTTCGACCGGCCACGTTCGAAACGGGATCTGGTTCATCGGGAAGGGTCTGGCATACCGCAAAACGGAGGAAACGGACCTCCTATGGTCGAAACGGGGGTCCTATTGATCGGGAGGGGTGTGGCGTACCGCAAAACGGAGGAAACGGACTTGTGTTGGAGCGCTACGGTCGAAACGGGGGTCATGTTCATCAGGAGGGGTGTGGCGTACCTCAAAATGGGACTCCACGGGATACTGTTCATCTCCACCGTCGACCCCTCCAACCTCCACGGGCTACTGTTCATCCACCGTCGACCTCCTCCAGTCTCGACCTACGACTGTTCATCCACGGGCTCCTGTTCATCCAGCCTCCACCACGCGCTACTCCACCGGCTACTGTTCAACCAGGCCTCTCCACGGGCTCCTATTCAACCACCCCTCCACGGGCTACTGTTCATCCAGCCCTCCACCGTCTACTGTTCATCCTGCCCTCCATGGGGTGGTCCAGTTCATCCTGCCCTCCACGGGGTCCTGTTCACCCAGCCCTAACCGGCTCGATCGATCGGGGTCCTGTTCATCCAGAGGCAACACCACGGGGTCCTGTTCATCCACCCCCACCGGGAACTGTTCATCCAACCCCCCCGGAACGCTCACTGTTCATCCAGAGGCAGCATCGATCGGCTTCAGTTAGTAGCAGTAGTGAAGGAATCGCTCGATGGGTTCAGTTAATAGCCATCGATCGATCGCTCGGGTTCAGTAACGCGTAGCCTGCAGTGCAATCGCTCGGGTTCAGTTAGAGTCCAACGCCTCGCTCGGGTTCAGTTAGAGCCCAACGCCTCGCACACACACGCGTACGTATGAGAGAAACGCGCATCGCTCGGCCCCCGACCGCCCACCGTAACCGGGGACTCCCCGATATTTTCCGCGCCCTCGCTTCTACCATGGTTTTTTCTGTCATGGACGGCCCAAAGAATGTCATGCAACTGCGTCTCCGGCCCGCCCAGGACGAAAAGCCCATTTTCTGTCATGATTTTTTTCATAGAAGTAGGACCCCACCACATCTATGATGATACTGGGTTTTGTCACAATTGTTGTCATAGAAGTGTCATAAGTTTGACAAAAGACTTTCGTTCGGCCCAAAATGTAAGGATGTGTCTTTTTTTGTAGTGGGGGAGGCCGGCCGGCCCTAGGGGTGCACCCAAGGAGAGGGACTCCTACTAGGACTACTAGTCCTAGTAGGATTCCTCCACAAGGACGAGAGGGGGAAGGAAGGAGAGGGAGAGGGAGTCGGAAAGGGGGCGCCTCCCCCTTCCCTTATCCAATTCGGACTGCTAGGGGGGTGCGCCCTGCCCTGGCGGCCCTCCTCTCTCTCCAATAGGGCCCATGGCGGCCCATTAGTGTTGGAGATATGCCCTAGACGCAATCATGTATGATGATATTTCTTATGTGTTTATGAATAAAGATAGCCCTTGGACATTATCAGTGATGTGTATCCGCAAGTACGTGACTTGTTTGTGGGACTATGCATTGTATGATGACTGTCCTAAAAGGTCCCTAGTCGAAAGGGTTGTGTGGACGCGTAGCCGACTAGACTAGCATATGACACGGTCGATGGCTTGGTCTCACTAGCCATGGAGCATTGGATGCTAACCGGATAATGTGGACTTGGAAAGGTTTGGTCGGATTCGACGTAGTCGGATCCGAGTCGAGATAAGGTCCGAGTCGGACAGACCCAACTATGAGACGCAGCGATATGTCATATGTGAGTCTCTAGTACAACATACGTTCTATGTCCTAAGACCTAAGCTGACGCATGTACTCGGGATGGTGACAGACTTGCTTTGGGCCGACCAAACGCTACTCCGTGACTGGGTAGTTACAAAGGTAGGTTTCAGGCTTGTCCGGGCCCATGTTGCGAGACATGGTCGAGAAAGATGGGATTTTCCCCTCCAATCAGGAGAGATATACTCTGGGCCCCTCGTGTGATCCGACCAGGATAAGCATGGCCATGCGACAAGGATTATGAGATAATCCGGTTTGTGGTCGGCATCACTGGAACGAGAAAGAGGTCGGGCTAGCAAAAGGATGACAGACTCACCTTGAGCACGACAACATATATCGTGTGGCAAAAGGAATGGAAGTGTGCTGTACAGATTCGCCTAACCAGCTTCATAGTTTACTTGGAGGTCGGCACGCCTTGCTAGAGGCCGCTACCATCCATGCAGTTCGGAGGTGATCCGAACTGCGACCAAGCTGGCATGAACCTAAGGGGTCGCACGCTTAAGGGAAGGAACCTATGAGGTCAGATCCGAGGACACTGGTCGGATGTGATCCGAGCTGTATTCGGATTGTGGCCGAGTAGACTTATGGGCTTTAGGGTCCGTGCGAGGCCCAAGTGTTGAGCCCGCGACAGACGCCTATATAAAGTGGGGTGCGCACACTCATGCGGTTGATCGCTTCAGCGCTGTCACTAGGGTTTGCATGTGTTGCGAATAGACACCACCACTCGCCGCCGGTTGTGTGATCGGACCTAGCAGTCGGCCGCATGACGTTCCTCCTGCACGCGCAGATACCGTTAGAGGTGATGCACTTGCGCCGCTCCGGCGAACCTGTTCGTGGGATCCGATCGGCTACGTGGGAGACTGCAAAGGAGGAGACGACTCCGGGAATGCGAGGCGACTTCGGGAACGCGCTGCCTCAACTCTACTTCCGCTGCACGGCACTACGCGTCTAGTGGTAATGATCTGTGATCCATCACCCATAGCATGTTCCTGTTGTTCTGCGCGTAGGAAAATTTTGATTTGTAGTCAACGCACCCTACGGTAGAACCCAACAGTGGTATCAGAGCCTCTGCTATAGGGTTTGCTTTCAGATCGTATGCATATTAGATATGTGGAGGCGGCAGATGAGATCTGCTGTTGTTTATGAGATCGGCTATGTGCACGGTTGATGTGATCAACTGCACATGGGGATCCGTTGAGGCTATGTTTTCTGTCAATCGGGATCGATGAGTCGTGACACGACCTACCCCTACCAGTCGGTTATCCGCCATCGGGGTTAACAGTGAAACGTAAATCCGAATCGGATTCACGATGATCGAGGAGATCGGTCAGATCAGAGAATTCGGCGTGATCGGAGTACAGAGAATCAGGACCGCCATGTGCGTAGCGCCTTGTATTTCGTACACGATCACTCAAACCGATAGAATGCGATTCTATGCATAACTTTATTTTGCAGGGTTTGATGTGAATAGTATGGCTCGTGTGTATGTGATGCATGTGTGTAAATTATACATGGCCCGAGCGTCATGTTTGTCAGCCGGCACGAGCCAAAGTGCTGTCATTATAATGTATAACGACCTGCGTGTCGACTTGTGATTCTCTGTAAAATTCATTACTAGTTGTAGTAGTTGGATTATAGAGATCAGGTTGATGGCTTGGCGTCCCGGCGTGACAAACAAGATGGAGTTCCTAGATGGTCATTGGAGTCGGAGCCGACCTGGAAGAATATCCATTAATGAGCCATACTATTTCACAATATATGTTTATATGTGATTGTTATAGTTCTTGTTTCCTATGCATGTTAGAATGGTAGAAAGATCCCTCAAGAATATCGAGCGAATTGCCATCCCCGATGTTGCACCTTCACACGTCAAGTACGTCTAGTAGTGGGCTCATAAAATTGGGGTGCTGCTGGGTGTCCTTGAACTGAAGGGTTCGTGTCGGACACGGACATGCACTGCATCAGGTTAACTTGACAAGGCTATCAAAATGGTTTTGGGCCTTGTGGCAAAGAAGGTTGGGAGCCGGGGTATAAGATACCTACCCAACCGACAGGAGTCGTATAGAGATACGATTAGCAAGAATTTGCTTACTGGATAGGCATGTTGTCTAGCAGTGATGCTAAAGCTCACTAGTCACATGTGCTAGTTAGATCCTAAATCACTGAGAGTTTGCGGAGGGATGCCAACTTCAGTGGGAGTATTTCTGTATAAGGCTAGAATTACTCTACATAAACACATTGCTTAGTTATTGCATATTTTCTGTTGTAGATCAATGGCACCACCTGCTTAACCTAACTTTGCATTGAAATCAATTCTGGAAAAGGATAAACTGAATGGAACAAACTTTACCACCTGGTATAGAAATTTGAGAATTGTTCTCAAGCATGATAAAAAGGAACATGTTCTAGAGGATCCACTTCCAGAGGAACCTGTCGATAATGCTAGTGCCACAACTAAGAATGCCTACCAAAAACTCATTGATGAATTAGCGGAGATCAGCTGTCTGATGCTGGCTTGTATGGAGCCCGATTTGCAACAACATTTCGAAAATGTTGAGGCTTACGATATGATCGAGAGTCTCAAGAGCATGTTTCAGACATAGGCTAGGACCGAAAGGTTCAACGTCTGGTGATCCTTGATGGATTGTAAGCTGAAGGAAGGTGATCCACTGAGCCCGCATGTGATCAAGATGATCAGATATGTGCAAGCTTTTGATCGGTTGGGCTTCCCGCTCTTGGATGAGCTGGCTACTGATGCTGTTCTGTGTTCTCTTCTGCCCAGCTATGGGATGTTCATATCGAACTATCATATGTATGGCATGGATAAGAAGCTCACTGAATTGCATGGGATGCTCAAAGTGGCAGAGCAAGATATTAAGGAAGGCACGCATCAAGTGTTGATGGTGCAGAAATCGGCTAAGTTCAAGAAGAGGTGGTCAAAGAAGAAGGCTAAGGCAAAGGGCACGGAGACGACAACCTCCGCCGCTGCGCCAAAGTCTGGACCGGACTCGAATACCACTTGATATCATTGCAAGGAGATCGGTCACTGGAAGAGGAACTGTAGCAAGTGGCTTGCAGAGCATGGCAAGAAGGCCGGAAATGCTTCTTCAGGCAAAGGTACACTTGTTGCATATGTTATAGACATTTACCTTGCTGACATACCTAGGAGCTCTTGGGTATTTGATACCGGATCAGTTGTTCATATTTCCAACTTGATGCAGGGGCTGGTAAGAACTAGGCATGTGGCACAAGGGGAGATTGACATCAGGGTCGGCAACAAAGCAAGAGTTGCTGCGTTGGAGGTCGGCACGATGCAGCTCCAGCTTCCTTCTGGATTTATTTTGGAATTGAATAATTGTTATTACATTCCTGCACTTAGTCGGAACATTATTTCTACCTCATGCTTGATGATTCAAGGTTATGAATTAAATTTAAAGGACAATGGTTGTTCGTTGTATTTGAATGGTATGTTCCACGGCTATGCACCCATTGTTGATGGGCTATTTATATTAAATTTAGAACAGGAACCGGTCTATAACATGAATGTCAAGAGGCATAATCCTAATGAGATAAATCCGACATACTTCTGGCATTGCCGGCTTGGACACATTAGTCTGAAACGCATGAAGAAGCTCCATGATGATGGGCTCCTAACTTCGTCTGACTTTGAGTCGTTCGGGACATGCGAATCATGCTTGCTAGGCAAGATGACTAAGTCTCCTTTTGCAAAGAGTTGCGAGAGGGCTTCTGAGCTATTTCAGCCTATACACAGTGATGTGTGTGGTCCAATAAGCACAACTGCCAGAGGTGGCTATCAGTACTTCGTGACTTTAACCGACGGCTTTAGTAGATATGGATATATCTATTTGATGAGACACAAGTCGGAAACTTTTGAAAAGTTCAAAGAGTTTCAGAATGAGGTTGAGAATCAGCTTGACAAGACTATAAAGCTTCTACGATCTGATCGTGGAGGTGGGTACATGAGCCAGGAGTTTGATGACCATCTGAAAAGCCGAGGTATAGTACCTCAGCTCACACCTCCGGGTACGCCACAGAGAAACAGCGTGTCGGAACAGAGGAATAGGACCTTGTTGGACATGGTCCGGTCTATGATGAGCAAATCGGATTTACCCTTGTCATTCTGGGGATACGCTCTAGAAACTGCAGCTTTCACACTTAACAGGGTACCATCAAAATCCGTAGACAAGACACCACATGAGATTTGGACTGGGAAGAGTCCCAATTTGTCTTTTCTAAAGATTTGGGGTTGTGAAGCATTTGTCAAGCAACTTATGTCAGACAAGCTTACACCTAAGTTGGATAAATGCATATTCGTGGGATATCCGAGGGAAACCTTGGGATATAGCTTCTACAACCAGGAAGAAAACAAAGTGTTTGTTGCTCGGAATGGGGTTTTCCTTGAGAAAGAGTTTCTCAGTCGGGAGGCCAGTGGGAGGATGGTCCGACTCGAAGAAATTCGAGGACCACTTGGGGACGGCTCGGCTGGTGATGAGATCATACCGGAGTCAGTCAGGGAACCCGTAGTGGAAGCGGCACCGGAACCATGGAGTCCGAGAGATTGCGCAGAGTGCGTGATGTATTGTTGCTAGAAAGCGACAAGCCGGCCACATATGCGGAAGCGATGGTGAGCCTAGATTCCGAGGCATGGCTGGAGGCCATGAGATCCGAGTTAAAGTCCATGGATGAGAATCAAGTCTGGGACTTGGTTGGTCCGCCGCCTGGCGTAACAGCCATTGGTTGCAAATGGGTCTTTAAGAAGAAAACCGATGTGGATGGAAATGTTCAGATCCACAAAGCTCGACTTGTCGCTAAGGGTTATGGACAAGTTCAAGGAATTGACTACGACGAGACTTACTCGCCAGTAGCGATGCTGAAGTCGGTGAGGATGGTACTTGCTATAGCTGCATATTTCGATTACGAGATATGGCAGATGGATGTCAAGACGGCTTTCCTTCATGGAAATTTAACCGAGGACGTGTATATGACACAGCCCAAGGGTTTTGTCGATCCGATTATCACTATTAAGGTATGCAAGCTCAAGAGATCCATTTATGTGTTGAGACAAGCATCTCAGAGCTGAAATATTCGTTTTGATGAGGTCGTCACTGATCTCGGTTTCATCAAAAGCGAAGAGGATGCTTGTTTATACAAGAAGTTAAGTTGGAGCTCGATATTATTTTTGTTCTTGTATGTGGATGACATATTGTTGATCGGGAATGATGTTTCGATGCTGAACTCAGTCAAGGAGTCATTGAATGGCAAATTTTCAATGAAGGACCTTGGTGAGGCAGTGTATATTTTAGGCATTAAGATCTATCGAGATAGATCGAGGAGGCTACTCGGCCTAAGCCAGAGCACGTACATAGATAAAGTGTTGAAGCGGTTCAACATGAGTGAGGCGGAGAAAGGGTTCTTGCCACTCTCCCATGGTATAAGGCTAAGCGAGACTCAGAGTCCTTCGATATCTGATGAGCGAAGCAGGATGAGTAGGATTCCGTATGCCTCAGCAATCGGATCCATCATGTATGCCATGATATGTATAAGGCCTGATGTTGCTTTTGCAATAAGCCTAACAAGCAGATACCAGGCCAACCCAGATGAGAGTCACTGGCAGCGGTAAAGACTATTTTAAAGTACCTGAAAAGGACTAAGGAGATGTTCCTAGTTTATGGAGGTGAGGAAGAGCTCGTCGTAAGGGGTTACGCCGATGCTAGTTTCCAAACCGACAGAGATGATTGTCGAGCACAATCTGGATTCGTGTACGTTATGAACGGAGGAGCAGTGAGCTGGATGAGTTCCAAGCAAGATACATTGGCTGATTGTACCACAGAAGCCGAATACATTGCGGCTTGTGAAGCTGCAAAGGAAGGTGTTTGGATCCGGAACTTTCTGGATGATCTTGGTATTTTCCCAGCCTCGGTAAAACCGTTGGACCTTTCTTGTGATAATTTTGGTGCCATCGCACAAGCCAAGGAGCCGACGAATCACCACAAGGTCAGACACATAGATCGGAAATATCAGCTGATACGAAAAATCGTAAAGAACGGTGATGTAGAGTTATGCAAAATTCACACGGATGGAAATGTTGCAGATCCGTTGACTAAGCCGCTTCCACAACCCAAGCATGAGGGGCATGTTAGAGCTATGGGCATTCGATGTCTATTTGATTGACTCTAGTGCAAGTGGTAGACTGTTGGAGATATGCCCTAGAGGCAATCATGTATGATGATATTTCTTATGTGTTTATGAATGAAGATAGTCCTTGGACATTATCAATCATGCGTATCAGCAAGTACATGACTTGGACTATGCATTGTATGATGACTGTCCTAAAAGGTCCCTAGTCGAAAGGGCTGTGTGGACGCGCAACCGACTAGACTAGCATATGACACGGTCGATGGCTTGGTCTCACTAGCCATGGAGCATTGGATGCTAACCGGATAATGTGGACTTGGAAAGGTCTGGTCGGATTCGACGTAGTCGGATCCAAGTCGAGATAAGGTCCGAGTCGAACAGACCCAACTATGAGTCGCAGCAATATGTCATCTGTGAGTCTCTAGTACAACATACGTTCTATGTCCTAAGACCTGAGCTGACGCATGTACTCGGGATGGTGACAAACTTGCTTTGGGCCGACCAAACGCTACTCCATGACTGGGTAGTTACAAAGGTAGGTTTCAGGCTTGTCCGGACCCATGCTGCGAGACATGGTCGAGCAAGATGGGATTTGCCCCTCCGGTCACGAGAGATATACTCTGGGCCCCTCGTGTGATCCGACCAGGATAAGCATGGCCATGCGACAAGGATTATGAGCTAATCCGGTTCGTGGTCGGCATCACTGGAACGAGAAAGAGGTCGGGCTAGCACAAGGATGACAGACTCGCCTTGAGCCCGACAACATATATCGTGTGGCAAAAGGAATGGAAGTGTGATGTACAGGTTCGCCCAGCTTCATAGTTTGCTTGGAGGTCGGCATGCCTTGCTAGAGGCCGCTACCAGCCAATGCAGTTCAGAGGTGATCTGAACTGCGACCAAGCCGGCTTGAACCTAAGGGGGGCGCTTAAGGGAAGGAACCTACGAGGTCGGATCCGGGGACACTGGTCGGATGTGACCCGAGCTGTATTCGGATTGTGGCCGAGTAGACTTATGGGCTTTAGGGTCCGTGCGAGGCCCACGTGTTGAGCCCGCGACGGACGCCTATATAAAGTGGGGTGCGCACACTCATGTGGTTGATCGCTTCGGCGCTGTCACTAGGGTTTGCATGTGTTGCGAATAGACACCACCACTCGCCGCCGGTTGTGTGATCGGACCTAGCAGTCCGCCGCACGACGTTCCTCCTACACGCGTGGATACCGTTAGAGGCGGTGCACTTGCGCCGCTCTGGCGAACCTGTTCGCGGGATCCGATCGGCTACGTTGGAGACCGGCAAGGAGGAGATGACTCTGGGAACGCGAGGCGACTTCAAGAACGCGTTACGTCAACTCTACTTCCGCTGCACGGCACTGCGCGTCTAGTGGTATCGATCTGTGATCCATCTCCCATAGCATGTTCCTGTTGTTCTGCGTGTAGGAAAATTTTAATTTGCAGTCAACGCACCCTACGGTAGAACCCAACAATTAGTTCCCCTAGGGGGTTTCGGTAACCCCTCTTGCACTCCGTTTTTACCCGAAACTATCTGGAACACTTCTGGTGTCCGAATAACATGGTCTAATATATCAATATTTATGTCTTGACCATTTCAAGACTCCTCGTCATGTCCGTGATCTCATCCGGGACTCCGAACAAACTTCGGTCATCGAAACACATAACTCATATTACAAATCGTCATCGAACGTTAAGCGTGTGGACCCTACGGGTTCGAGAACTATGTAGACATAACCGAGACACATCTCCGGTCAATAACCAATAGTGGAACCTGGATGCTCATATTGGCTCCTACATATTCTACGAAGATCTTTCTCGGTCAAACCGCATAACAACATACGTTGTTCCCTTTGTCATCGGTATGTTACTTGCCCGAGATTCGATCGTCGATATCATCATACCTAGTTCAATCTCGTTCCTGGCAAGTCTCTTTACTCGTTCCGTAATACTTCATCCCGCAACTAACTCATTAGTCACATTGCTTGCAAAGCTTATAATGATGAGCATTACCGAGAGGGCCCAGAGATACCTCTCCGAAGCATGGAGTGACAAATCCTAAGCTCGATCTATGCCAACCGAACAAATACCTTCGAAGACACCTGTGGAGCATCTTTATAATCACCCATGCACGTTGTGAAGTTTCATAGCACACAAAGTGTTCCTCCGGTATTCGGGAGTTGCATAATCTCATAGTCTGAGGAACAAGTATAAGTCATGAAGAAAGCAGTAGCAATGAAACTGTAACGATCATAATGCTAAGCTAACAAATGGGTCTTGTCCATCACATCATTCTCCTAATGATGTGATCTCGTTCATCAAATGACAACTCATGTCTATGGTTAGGAAACATAACCATCTTTGATAAACGATCTAGTCAAGTAGAGGCATACTAGGGACACTTATGTTTGTCTATGTATTCACACATGTACTAAGTTTCCGGTTTAATACAATTCTAGCATGAATAATAAACATTTATCATGATATAAGGAAATATAAATAACAACTTTATTATTGCCTCCAGGGCATATTTCCTTCAGTCTCCCACTTGCACAGGCAAGAACTCCTTCTTTGACTGTTCCATTTTGAACTTCTTCAAAACTTTATCAAGCTATGTGCTTTGTGAAAGTCCAATTAAGCGTCTTGATCTATCTCTATAGATCTTGATGCCCAATATGTAAGCAGCTTCACCGAGGTCTTTCATAGAAAAACTTTTATTCAAGTATCCCTTTATGCTATCCAGAAATTCTTTATCACTTCCAATCAACAATATGTCATCCACATATAGTATTAGAAATACTACAGAGCTCCCACTCATTTTCTTGTAAATACAGGCTTCTCCAACAGTCTGTATAAAACCATATGATTTGATCACTCTATCAAAACGTTTATTCCAACTCCGAGAGGCTTGCACCAGTCCATAAATGAATCGCTGGAGCTTGCACACTTTGTTAGCACCCTTTGGATCGACAAAACCTTCTGGTTGCATCATATACAACTCTTCTTCCAGAAATCCATTCAGGAATGCAGTTTTGACATCCATTTGCCAAATTTCACAATCATAAAATGCGGCAATTGCTAACATGATTCGGACAGACTTAAGCATCGCTATGGGTGAGAAAGTCTCATCTTAGTCAACTCCTTGAACTTGTCGAAAACCTTTTGCAACAAGTCGAGCTTTGTAGACAGTAACATTACTGTCAGAGTCGGTCTTCTTCTTGAAGATCCATTTATTTTCTATGGCTTGCCGATCATCGGGCAAATCTATCAAAGTCCACACTTTGTTCACATACATGGATCCCATCTCAGATTTCATGGCCTCAAGCCATTTCGCGGAATCTGGGCTCATCATTGCTTCCTCATAGTTTGCAGGTTCACCATGGTCTAGTAACATGACTTCTAGAATAAGATTACCGTACCACTCTGGTGCGGACCGTACTCTGGAAGACCTACGAGGTTCTATAGTAACTTGATCTGAAATTTTATGATCATCATCATTAGCTTCCTCACTAATTGGTGTAGGAATCACTGGAACCGATTTCTATGATAAACTACTTTCCAATTCGGGAGAAGGTACAATTACATCATCAAGTTCTACTTTCCTCCCACTCACTTCTTTCAAGAGAAACTCCTTCTCTAGAAAGGATACATTCTTAGCAACGAATATTTTTCCTTCGGTTCTGTGATAGAAGGTATACCCAACAGTGTCCTTTGGGTATCCTATGAAGGCGTACTTCTCCGATTTGGGTTCGAGCTTATCAGGTTGAAGCTTTTTCACATAAGCATCGCAGCCCCAAACTTTAAGAAACGACAACTTTGGTTTCTTGCCAAACCACAGTTCATAAGGTGTCATCTCAACGGATTTTGATGGTGCCCTATTTAAAGTGAATGCAGCCGTCTCTAAAGCATAACCCCAAAACGATAGCGGTAAATCAGTAAGAGACATCATAGATCGCACCATATCCAATAAAGTACGATTACGACGTTCGGATACACCATTTCGCTGTGGTGTTCCAGGTGGCGTAAGTTGTGAAACTATTCCACATTGTTTCAAATGAAGACCAAACTCGTAACTCAAATATTCCCCTCCACGACCAGATCGTACAAACTTTATTTTCTTGTTACGATGATTTTCCACTTCACTCTGAAATTCTTTGAACTTTTAAAATGTTTCAGACTTATGCTTCATTAAGTAGATATAACCATATCTGCTCAAATCATCTGTGAAGGTAATAAAATAACAATACCCGCGACGAGCCTCAACACTCATTGGACCACATACATCGGTATGTATTATTTCCAATAAGTCAGTGGCTCGTTCCATGTTCTTGAGAACGGAGTTTTAGTCATATTGCCCATGAGGCACGGTTCGCAAGCACCAAGTGATTCATAATCAAGTGATTCAAAAAAACCATGAGCATGGAGTTTCTTCATGCGCTTTATACCGATATGACCTAAACGACAGTGCCACAAATAAGTTGCACTATCATTATCAACTTTACATCTTTTGGCTTCGATATTATGAACATGTGTATCATCACGATCGAGATTCAACAAAATTAGAGCACTCAGCAAGGGTGCATGACCATAAAAGATATTACTCATATAAATAGAACAACCATTATTCTCTGATTTAAATGAATAACCGTCTCGCATCAAACAAGATCCAGATATAATGTTCATGCTGAACGCTGGCACCAAATAATAATTATTAGGTCTAAAACTAATCCCGAAGGTAGATGTAGAGGTAGCGTGCCGACGGCGATCACATCGACCTTGGAACCATTTCCTACGCGCATCGTCACCTCGTCCTTAGCCAATCTTCGTTTAATCCGTAGCCCATGTTTCGAGTTGCAAATATGAGCAACAGAACCAGTATCAAATACCCAGGCGCTACTACGAGCATTAGTAAGGTACACATCAATAACATGTATATCAAATATACCTTTCACTTTGCCATCCTTCTTATCCGCCAAATACTTGGGGCAGTTCCGCTTCCAGTGACCAGTCCCTTTGAAGTAGAAGCACTTAGTTTCAGGCTTAGATCCAGACTTGGGTTTCTTCTCCTGGGCAGCAACTTTCTTGCCGTTCTTCTTGAAGTTAACTTCTTTCCTTTGCCCTTTTTCTTGAAACTAGTGGTCTTGTTGACCATCAACACTTGATGCTCCTTTTTGATTTCTACCTCCACGGCCTTTAGCATTGCGAAGAGCTCGGGAATTGTCTTGTTCATCCCTTGCATATTATAGTTCATCACGAAGCCTTTATAGCTTGGTGGCAGTGATTGAAGAACTCTGTCAATGACACTATCATCAAGAAGATTAACTCCCAGCCGAGTCAAGTGGTTATGGTACCCAGACATTCTGAGTATGTGTTCACTGGCAGAACTATTCTCCTCCATTTTGCAGCTATAGAACTTGTTGGAGAATTCATATCTCTCAACTCGGGCATTTTCTTGAAATATTAACTTCAACTCTTGGAACATCTCATATGCTCCATGACGTTCAAAACGTCTTTGAAGTCTCGATTCTAAGCCGTAAAGCATGGCACACTGAACTATCGATTAGTCATCAGCTTTGCTCTGCCAGACATTCTTAATGTCATCAGTAGCTTCTGCAGCAGGCCTAGCACCTAGCGGTGCTTCCAGGACGTAATTCTTCTGTGCAGCAATGAGGATAATCCTCAAGTTACGGACCCAGTCCGTGTAGTTCCTGTCATCATCTTTGAACTTAGCTTTCTGTAGGAAAGCATTAAAATTCAAAGGAATGGTAGCATGGGCCATTGATCTACAATAACATAGACATGCAAAATAACTATCAGGACTAAGTTCATGATAAATTAAATAATCATATTACTTAAGAACTCCCACTTAGATAGACATCCCTCTAGTCATCTAAATGATCACGTGATCCAAATCAACTAAACCATGTCCGATCATCACGTGAGATGGAGTAGCTTTCAATGGTGAACATCACTATGTTGATCATATCTAATATATGATTCACGTTCGACCTTTCGGTCTTAGTGTTTCGAGGCCATATCTGCATATGCTAGGCTCATCAAGTTTAACCCGAGTATTCTGCGTGTGCAAAACTGGCTTGCACCCGTTGTGTGTGAACATAGAGCTTATCACACCCGATCATCACGTGGTGTCTCGGCATGACGAACTGTAGCAATGGTGCATACTCAGGGAGAACACTTATACCTTGAAATTTAGTAAGGGATCATCTTATAATGCTACCGCCATACTAAGCAAAATAAGATGCATAAAAGATAAACATCACATGCAACAAAATATGTGACATGATATGGCCATCATCATCTTGTGCTCATGATCTCCATCACCGAAGCATCGTCGTGATCTCCATCGTCACCGGCGCGACACCTTGATCTCCATCGTAGCATCGTTGTTGTCTCGCCAACTATTGCTTCTACGACTATTGCTACCGCTTAGTGATAAAGTAAAACAATTACATGGCGATTGCATTGCATACAATAAAGTGACAACCATATGGCTCCTGGCAGTTGCCAATAACTCTGTTACAAATCATGATCATCTCATACAACAAATTATATCACATCATGTCTTGACCATATCACATCACAGCAAGCCCTCCAAAAACAAGTTAGACGTCCTCTACTTGTTGTTGCAAGTTTTACGTGGCTGCTACGGGCTTCTAGCAAGAACCGTTCTTACCTACGCATCAAAACCACAACGATTTTTTGTCAAGTGTGCTGTTTTAACCTTCAACAAGGACCGGGCGTAGTCAAACTCGATTCAACTAAAGTTGGAGAAACAGACACCCGCTAGCCACCTATGTGCGAAGCACGTCGGTAGAACCAGTCTCATGAACGCGGTCATGTAATGTCGGTCCGGGCCGCTTCATCCAACAATACCGCCGAATCAAAGTAAGACGTTGCTGGTAAGTAGTATGACTATTATCGCCCACAACTCTTTGTGTTCTACTCGTGCATATAACGTCTACGCATAGACCTGGCTCGGATGCCACTGTTGGGGAACACAGTAATTTCAAAAAAATTCCTACGATCACGCAAGATCTATCTAGGAGATCCATAGCAACGAGAGGGGAGAGTGTGTCCACGTACCCTCGTAGACCGAGAGCGGAAGCGTTTAGTAACGTGGTTGATGTAGTCGAACTTCTTCGCCATCCAACCGATCCAAGTACCGAACGTACGACACCTCCGCGTTCAGCACAAGTTCAGCTCGATGACGTCCCTCGTGCTCTTGATCCAGTTGAGGACGAGGGTGAGTTCCGTCAGCATGACGGCGTGGCGACGGCGATGATGATGTTACCGGCACAGGGATCGCCTAAGCACTACGGCGATATGATCGAGGTGTCTAACTGTGGAGGGGGGAACCGCACACGGTTAAGAGAAACTTGTGTGTTCTAGGGTGCCCCCCTAACCCCGTATATAATGGAGGGAGGGGGAGGACGGCCGGCCCTAGGGGCGTGCCCAAGGAGAGGGAGTCCTACTAGGACTACTAGTCCTAGTAGGATTCCTCCACAAGGAAGAGAGGGGGAAGGAAGGAGAGGGAGAGGGAGTAGGAAAGCGGGCGCCGCCCCCCTTCCCTTGTCCAATTTGGACTGCTAGGGGGGCGCTGCTTTCCCTGGCGGCCCTCCTCTATCTCCAATAAGGCCCATGGTGGCCCATTAGTTCCCCCGGGGGGTTCCGGTAACCCCTCCGGCACTCCCTTTTTATCCAAAACTATCCGGAATACTTCCGATGTCCAAATCACATGGTCAAATATATATATCTTTATGTCTTGACCATTTCAAGACTCCTCGTCACGTCCGTGATCTCATCCGGGACTCCGAACAAATTTCGCTCATCAAAACACATAACTCATAATACAAATCGTCATCGAACGTTAAGCGTGTGGACCCTACGGGTTCGAGAACTATGTAGACATGACCGAGACACATCTCGGGTCAATAACCAATAGCGGAACCTGGATGCTCATATTGGCTCCTACATATTCTATGATCTTTATCGGTCGAACCGCATAACAACATACGTTGTTCCCTTTGTCATCGGTATGTTACTTGCATGAGATTCGATCGTCGGTATCATCATACCTAGTTTAATCTCGTTCCCGGCAAGTATCTTTACTCATTCTGTAATACTTCATCCCACAACTAACTCATTAGTCACATTGCTTGCAAGGCTTATAATGATGAGCATTATCGAGAGGGCCCAGAGATACCTCTCTGAAACATGGTGTGACAAATCCTAATCTTGATCTGTGCGAACCCAACAAATACCTTTGGAGACACCTGTAGAGCATCTTTATAATCACCCATTTACGTTGTGACGTTTGATAGCACACAAAGTGTTCCTCCGGTATTCGGGAGCTGCATAATCTCATAGTCTGAGGAACAAGTATAAGTCATGAAGAAAGTAGTAGCAATGAAACTGTAACGATCATAATACTAAGCTAACAAATGGGTCTTGTCCATCACATCATTCTCCTAACGATGTGATCTTGTTCATCAAATGACAACTCATGTCTATGGTTAGGAAACATAACCATCTTTGATAAACGAGCTAGTCAAGTAGAGGCATACTAGGGACACTTATGTTATTCTATGTATTCACACATGTACTAAGTTTCCGGTTTAATACAATTCTAGCATGAATAATAAACATTTATCATGATATAAGGAAATATAATAACAACTTTATTATTGCCTCTAGGGCATATTTCCTTCAGATACCCCATTGTCACCTCAAGTATTCATACCGCAAGACATACATCAGATGTTCTCATATCTGAATATTCAATCCGACAAGACAAAACTTCAAAGGGTAAAGATTCAATTCATCACAACAAGAGTATAGAGGGGAGAAACATCATATGATCCATCTATATGAACAAAGCCCATGATATATATCACGAGAGAGAGAGAGATTAAACACATAGCTACTGGTACAAACCCTCAGCCCCGAGGGTGGACTACTCCCTCCTCATCGTGGTGGCCGCCGGGATGATGAAGATGGCCACCGGAGATGATTCCCCCCTCCGGCAGGGTGCCGGAAAGGGTCTAGATTGGTTTTCGGTGGCTACAGAGCCTTGCGGCAGCGAGACTTCTGATCTAGGTTAACCCCGAAGGGTTTTGGAATATTTGGGAATTTATAGTGCAAAGAAGGGGTGCGGGAGGCCACCGAGGTGGGCACAACCCACCTGGGTGTGCTTGGGCCCCCAAGCGCGCCCTGGTGGGTTGTGCCCCCTCGAGGCACCCCCAAGTGCTTCTTTGGCCCACTATTGGTCTTCTGGTCCATAAAAATTCTCCGTGAAGTTTCGTTGCATTTGGACTCCGTTTGGTATTGATTTCCTGCGATATAAAAAAAGCAAAAAACAGCAACTGGCACTGGGCACTGGGTCAATAGGTTAGTCCCCAAAATGATATAAAGTTGCTATAAAATGATTGTGAAACATCCAAGAATGATAAAATAACAGCATGAATACTTCATAAATTATAGATAAGTTGGAGATGTATCAACGTGCAAATCAAGGATGAGGAGAATCTCGCCATGCTCGTCATCCATCCCAAGTTCATGGAGGTGATGGCGTGGTTGGCGGTCAAGCTCCCGCGCATCGTTAGGCTCTCGGCGAACAAGTGGTGCGAGTTCTGGGTTCAGGTCCAGAACTTCGAGGGGCAGATGGTGCTTGGCCGGGGCTGGCAGTACTTCTGCCGCTGCCACAGGATCGTCCCCGGCGACCTCGTCGTACTGCGCATCTCCAGCCTAGGTCTCAAGGTCCAAATCTACAACCACGACAGCTCCGTCGGGTGCAGGGTGCGCTGCAGCAGGCATAGCTACATCGGTGACCTTGCTTTCGCCCTCTGAACTTGTTAGTGTGAACTTGTAATTAGTTCGCTACGGTGATGGGAGAACTTGTTAATATTTTGTCCAAGGTTCAGCACCCTGTGGTAAAGCAGGGGGCATGGGATGCCCCTGTTGTCTTTAAACTTATGCTTGTTAGAAGTACGCATATTTTTTGCTTGTTTATCTACTGTTAGCTGTTGTTTACCTGGTAGTTTATGTGCTTTAGTGCTCTGCCTGCTGTTGTGACTAATGTGGTGGTAAGGCCGCCACATTTGAATGGGATGAGTAGAACACAAACATGTATGCAGCCAAACAGCTGTGGTTTGCATCTGCTTGCCCCTTAAGCAAAAATGCGGGCAACCAAACAGCCGGCCCTAAAGTGGCCATTAATGCAATGCAGGCAACCAAACAACATGCAAATGTTGGTTTGTCGCCTATTTTTGCTGAACCAGGCTCTAGTGAGATGTGGCTGAAATGTAGGCACTATTCACTCTAGGCAACCAAGCACACCCTTGGTGTATTTTCAAGACAGCCCTGCAAATTGTTGAAAGCACAAGTACTCCTTGGGAACATTGGCGTGGCATGGACAAGAGGATGTGGAACCCCTTCAAAATGCTAAGGACAAATATTGGCAAAAGCTCAAGACTCTTCATCTTTATTTTTAGTGATCCAAGATCACATTGAGTCCATAGGAAAGCCAATACTATTAAAACGGGATGAGGTGTTGCTTAATGGCTTGCTTGCTCAAATGCTTGGTGATATTGCTCCAAAACCCTCAACCACTTTCTCCATCCAAATATGTCCAAAACCTAAACTATAACTCAGCCCCACCAATTCTTTCTGTCCGGAGCCGCCGAGTTCTCATGACTTAGCCACAGCCAGAAACCCTATCAATTCGGTCTCACCGATACGGGTATCGGTTTCATCGAGATGGCCTTGCAAACTCTCTATAACCTGTTGCAATTATTTCGAGCTCACCGAAATGTGCAATCGGTCCCACCGAGTTTGCTTGACCAACTCTCTGTTTCCCTATTGCTTCACTTCGGTCTCACCAAGTTGATGCAATCGGCGCCACCGAGATGAGGTTTGCCCTAAGCCCTAGCACATCAGTCCCACTGAGTTGTTCCAGTCGGTCCCACCGAGATTCCTAACATTCACATTTTTGAACTGATCGGTGCCACCAAGTTTAACCATTTGGTCTCATCAAGATGAGTCAAATGTGTGTAACAGTTGGATTTTGTGTGGAGGCTATATATACCCCTCCACCCGCTCTTCATTCGTGGAGAGAGCCATCAGAACATGCCTACACTTCCACCACTCATTTTCTGATAGAGAACCACCTAATCATGTGTTGAGATCAAGACAATCCAATCCTACCACAAGAATCTTGATTTCTAGCCTTCCCCAAGTTGCTTTCCACTCAAATCATCTTTCCACCGTAGCCAAATCTATGTGAGAGAGTTGAGTGTTGGGGAGACTATCATTTGAAGCACAAGAGCAAGGAGTTCATCATCAACACATCATCTATTACCTTTTGAAGGGTGGTGCATCCTAGATTGGTTAGGTGTCTCTTGGGAGCCTCTGTCATGATGTGGAGTTGAACCAAGAAGTTTGTAAGGGCAAGGATATCGCCTACTTCGTGAAGATCAACTCGAGTGAGGCAAGTCCTTCGTGGGCGATGGCCATGGTGGGATAGACAAGGTGTCGGGTGGTAGGTGCGACATATGCCAACGGGTCGCTTATCATTGTGGGAGCCAGTAAGACATCGTCGGTGCCTGGAAACGGGATAAGGCGAAGACATGCACGCCGGCGAATCTTACCCAGGTTCGGGGCTCTCCGTGGAGATAACTCCCCTAATCCTGCTCTGCGGGGTCTCCGCATGATCACTAGATCAATACAAGTAGCTACAAGAGGCTCCTTCAGCTGTTTGGCTAGAGGAAGAAGAAGGGCAAGGCTAGCTCTCCTTTTCTCTCTATGTGGTGTCTAAAACTCTAAGTGATCAACCTTTTGCATGGGTGCCCTGGGGGCTTTATATAGGCCTACCCCCCAGGGATACAATGGTAATCCGGCTGGGTGCGGGTCCCAGCCGTCAGTGTCTGTGTTCGTCGGTTCTCTGCCGACCACTGGGGCCCGCTGACTAGTGGGTCCCGCTGGCTGCCGGCCTCTTGGCCGACAAACCGGCCCCACCGCTTGGGGGTCTTGTCGAGGTAAGCATGGCCATAATGCCGCCGCCTTGCGGGCTCTCACTGTAGCCTTACCCCGTCTTGTCTCCTTAATGATGCACATACTTCGAGGGAGGGAGGTAGCCGGCTATTAGGAACCGGCTACGCCCCAGGCCGACTGGGGGAAGCTTGGCCGCCTTCGAGCGTCTCTCTGGCTGAAGGGGCCCGCCGCCCGCGGGCCGTACTGGCGCCTGTCGTGGGTGGTGTCATGTTCAACATGGCAACAATGCCGCGCCGGACGGGGGATGGCCGACCCGTACAACGCACTGTGGCCACGCGTGCTCCGGGATTCGGGGGTGGCAGGCTGTACTGTAGCCACGTCCCGTCTCATCACCGTTATGTGGGTGCATGTAACATCCCAAATTTTCAATTTGGAATGTTATACATTAGAGCATCATTGCATATCATATTTTATTTGCATTTTGGTTGATCCTACAAATTCTACGCAACTCAAGGACCCACGGAGAGAGTTGGGGATTTCGTTATTTTCATATTTGAGTTTTCTCGAATTTTGAAAATAGGATCATTTGATTTTATTTATTTTATCTTTAATTATTTCATTTATAAAAATAAGAGAGTGGGAATAAAATGACTTTCCAAAAAATAAGAAATATTGAGGATTTAATAATAAAAAATCATATTTTATTTTATTTGGTGTTTTGGCTATTTTATTTGAATTTAGAAAAATTGCACGTTTTTCAAATTTCATTTATTGCCAAGAAAATGTTCATCTAGTTCTAAATATTTTATTTAGACGGTGAAAATTTATTTTGGCATTTTTAGAATTCTATTTTATTTTCTAGAATTTTTTTTAGTTTCGGCGGAATTATTTTAAAAAAAACTCGCGCGCCCGCCTGGGCCGAAGCCCAGCCGAGCCGGCCCAGCTCCCGCGCCGCCGTCTCCCGCGCGGAGACCGCAGCCGCCCCGCCGCCGCACGTCG
>NC_057796.1:339716484-339724464 GCF_018294505.1 Triticum aestivum
GCCACCCTGCCGGAGCCCCGCCGCCCCCTCGCCACCCCGCCGGAGCGCCTCGCCGAAGGTACACCGCCGCCCGCCGCCGGTCCGGTTTTTTTTAAGAAAAACCCGGTTTGGTTTTTTTGTAAACCCTAGGTTTTTTTAGATCAGATTCGTTTTGTTTCGGCTTTCTTATTTAGCGAGCGTTCGCTCGTTCGTTCGTTTTAACGGATGCGTTCTTCGTTTAGTTACAGTTAACGAATGTCCGTTCATTAAACTGTTCGTCAGTTTTCTTTTTCTCGGATTTTCTGCGATTATTCCAGATCGTGATTTCCGATCTGTTTTTCATTTTCGTTTTTCTTTTCGCTCGTTTATCGGAATCAGGCGATTCAAGTGCCTAGAGTTTCGTCTCGAAGCCCGCTTTCCGTTTAACCAACTCAAACAAGTTTTTGCCTCGGTAAAATTTGACTTAGGTCCAGATTAGTAAACGAAGCTTGTTTCTTTCGCCGTTTGATTTTTGTTGCTTCGTTTGATTTGATTCTTTTTGCAAACCGGAGTTCTTAAGTTGAACTTTCTGGTTAAATCTCTTATTTGAGTTTTACCTGTGCATTAGATGAGTCCTTATTTTATGCTTGTTTGTTGCGATAGAGTACCCGGAGTGCGCCGCTTGCTACTTCGAATCGCTAGGTTTCCCGGATCATCAGCAAGGCAAGTAACACTTTGATCATACCTCTATTACTACCCAGTTTCATTGCATTAGATCAACCCTCAAACATTGCATGATTAGGATCTAATTAAATTGTGGGTTCTGGGAATTAGATGAGGTATTACCTATTGCCCTGTTTATTATCAAACCCTTGGGAGTTACTTCAACGTTTGCTTATATTGTTATGCTATGCTAGTAGACGTGGATTGGGTTTGAGCGTTACCATGACAGATGTGAGATTGTTAATTAATGGTTAAACTTAAGGTGGCAACTAAAACACACATCTGGGTGGATTGAGGTACCTGGGTATTCCAGGATTGCCTGTTTTTGTTTTGGACCGCCACCCAGGCTCAAAGGGATCATGAGATTATTCATGCTAGACAGTTCCGTGTGCAGCCACAAGCTATTATGGTCTCTAGCATAGTTGAGTAGGTTGTGTGAGCTCTTGAAGAGGTAGACTAGCAGATGTAGGGGATGTAGGTGGTACTGTCTACCCGGAGTAGAGAGTTAACGCTTCTGAAAGACTGTGTCTCGGTCATCCGTTTCTCAAACACCATGAAGTGCGAGAATCCCAACGGAGGTGATCGAGTCTTGTGGGGAAAAGTGCCCAAACCTCTGTAGAGTGTACAACTAATCATGGTTAGCCGTGTCCCCGATTATGGACAACTTGAGTATCTAGTATCTGGATTTTCATGTGAATCTCATCATGTTACTTTAATTAATTTTGTTGGGTTTTGATGATACTTAATTGGGATTGAGAATGCTGTCAACCATTCTCAATGTTTAACAACCACCATGATAGTTAAATAAAATTTATTCCTTTGCAGTAGGGAAAAATTGGCTTTTCGCAAAACTGTAACCATAGAGCCTTCTACCAGCCATATGTGCATGTAGTATAGCATTATTCTGTTCATTACTCTCTATGTGTTACATTGCCAGCATATTCCATGTGCTGACCCGTTTTCGGGCTGCAACGTTTCATGTTGCAGACTTTTCAGACGACGAGTAAGGTGCCTTAGGTCGTGGTTCTATACTCAGTGATGCCGGTGGAGTTGATGGACTCACTTATCTTCCAAGCCTTCCGTTGTTATCGTTATTAGATGGCCTTAAGCCATATTTGTTATAATAAGTTCTCTTTTGGAGACATTACATGTAATAAGTGTGTGGTTGCTACTCTGTTATAAATCCTTCGAGTACTGTGCGTGTCAGCATTACTGATCCAGGGATGACACTAATGCACAGAGACTTGACCGTTTGAGGTCTGGTCGCTACAAGATGGTATCAGAGCACACGCGGACTATAGGACACGACCACTAAGCTTAAACCATAGATCACTACTCTCTTCTCATTTTTGACTCCTCACCATTTTCTACTCTTTTAGAATGGCGGATGCAAGGAACAAGTTCATGCAACCAGATGAGGATACACCCTTTGGACGCCACTTGAAGGAAGTCACTAGATACCTGAACATTGGAATTCCAAGCTTCACCGGAACCTACAACGCCACACTACCAGAAGAGGAGCGTTGGTTGATTCAAGTTCAAGTACCAAGAAGGACGTTCATGCCCGTCACTGAGCCCATAGAGTTTTCCTTTGATGCACCAACCTGGAGTCTAGGAAGGAGCATGGCAGCCCACATTACCATGGGACGCATTGGAGAAGTTTACCACAAGGAGCTTAAGGATACTATCTACCAGATTTTTGGGCGCCGAGATGAGCAATGGGAGATGATCAGCACCAAGAAGGATAGATCAATTGCAGCTTTCATCCAGGAGTTAAACCAGCACATTCGTCGCCAGGAGAACCAGATGTGTGCAGGCATGACGGATCTGAAGACGGCATTGACCAAGATCACGGAGCTGGAGGAAGAACTCAAGTCTACACGCGATGGATATGAGGAGGAGATAGCTACGTTATTGGAGAAGAATGACGACCTGGTGAAGGAGATCGGAGTATTCATGGGAGACCCAGCACCAGGAGGAGAGGACGATGATTGCACTTGCCCAGATAACTACATCATCGTCGATGACACCGACTCAGACCCCAGTGAAGATGACTTTGTTGATGAAGCTGGAGCAGATATCATGGAGTCTTCGACTGATCAAAATTTCTAGTAGACCACCATATCAGTAGTAGTATACCCCATGTATATAGTATAGTCCGAGCACTTTGTAACGATAGTTAGATCGATTGTATGCCCTTGTTTGAATTGATTGAGTGATATTGTTTGCTTTTGTCTCATGTGCGTATGGGTAGTGTTTTCTCTCTAGACCTCATTCTATTCTTAACTCTCATCTTTTCTAAAACCCTCAGATGCCTCCGAGACGTGACACCGGATTTGCTTTCCCGCCGGAGCTCACCCAGTTGATCCAGCAGCAGAATGCGTTGATGCAGTTACTAGTCCAAAATCAGAATCAGGGGAACAACAACAACCCACCACCTCCACCACCTGTTGATCACATAACCCGTTTCCTTAGATTGAATCGGCCGGTGTATTCCAGTAGCACCGAGCCGATTGTTGCAGATGATTCGCTCCACAAAGTTGGAAGGGAGTTGACCACTGCAGGATGCACAGACACGGAAAGAGTGCGTTTTGCCGCACATCAGCTTGATGGACCCGCAGCATCATGGTGGGAAAATTACACAGCCACACACCCTATTGACACTGTCACATGGGACCAGTTTCAGCAAGCTTTTCGTACCGCTCATGTTTCAGTAGGAGCTATGGCCATGAAGAAGCGTGAGTTTCGCAACTTACGCCAGGGAGGACGCACTGTAGGCCAGTATGTGGAGGACTTTAGTAAATTAGCACGTTATGCCCCAGATGACGTTGCTACAGATGCAGCCAAGCAGGAGAAGTTTCTGGAAGGACTGAATGATGAGCTGAGCATGCAGTTGATGGTAGCAACCTTCAACAACTACCAGGAGTTGGTAGATAGAGCTCTCATGATTGAAGGAAAGCAGCAGCAGATTGAAAACCATAAGAGGAAGTATGGACAAGGGAAGTACAATTCTGGAGCTCAGCAGAAGCCATGTTTTACCCCGAAATCGGGAGGACCATTTCAGCATACCCATGGAGGAGGTTCGCACAACCATAATGGCCCCAAGAATGGTAATGGGAATGGAGGAAGCAACGGCCAGAACCGTACCAACCCTTCAACCCCAGCTAAGAGAGACCTGAGCCAAGTCACTTGCTTTAAGTGTCAGAAGACTGGACATTATGCCAATGACTGTCCTAAAGCCCAGAATGGAAATGGCAATGGAAGCTCTGGGAAGAAGCCGAACCCTTTCAACAAAGGACATGTGAACCATGTTAGCGTGGAGGAGGTTGAAGCTCAGCCAGATGCAGTAATAGGTAAGTTTTTGGTTAAGTCATTTACTGCACTCGTTCTTTTTGATACTGGTGCATCGCATTCATACATATCAAGGGGATTTGTGGATAAGTATAAACTGCCAACCCAAGCCCTTAGGTCACCCATGTTAGTAACCTCGCCAGGAGCAGAGTATATGGCTAGTTGATGGTGTGATTGGTTACCATTAAGGATTGGTAACTACGTGTTTCCCTCGGACCTAATTGTATTGGAATCGCAAGGATTGGATGTGATATTAGGCATGGATTGGTTATCGAAGTATGGAGGGAACATTGAGTGCGCCAGTAAGTCGATTTTTCTTACCACCCCAGAAGGAAGAAGGATTAAGTATGTATCCCGGCATATGCCGAAGAGGACTCAGGTGAATTCCTTATCAGGAGTTGTACATGAGGAAGTACCAGTGGTGAAGGATTTTCCTGACGTATTTCCAGAAGAGTTGCCAGGCATGCCACCAGATAGAGACATTGAGTTTTTGATTGAGCTTTTGCTAGGCACAGGGCCAATATCTAAGAGACCGTACAGAATGCCCGCAAAAGATTTGGAGGAGATTAAAAAGTAGATTAAGGAGTTACTGGATAAAGGCTATATTCGCGCAAGTTCTTCACCTTGGGGATCGCCAGTGCTTCTAGTGGAGAAGAAGGATGGATCGTTAAGGATGGTTGTTCATTATCGAGGACTGAATGAAGTGACCATCAAGAACAAGTACCCACTTTCGATGATCAATGATTTGTTTGACCGATTGCAAGGAGCTAAGGTATTTTCCAAGATCGATCTGCGATCGGGATACCATCAGTTAAAGATTCGAGAGGCGGATATACCTAAGACGGCTTTTACCACTAGGTATGGGCTATATGAGTATACCGTTATGTCATTTGGTCTGACTAACGCCCCTGCCTATTTCATGAACCTGATGAACAAAGTGTTTATGGAGTTTTTGGCTAAGTTTGTCATAGTGTTCATTGATGACATTTTGGTCTACTCAAAGAACGAAGAGGAGCATAAGGAGCATTTGCGTTTGGTACTTGAGAAGCTCAGAGAACATCAGTTATACGCCAAGTTCAGCAAATGTGAGTTTTGGCTGAAGGAAGTTGGATTCCTCGGACACGTTATATCCGGAGAAGGAATAGCAGTAGACCCCACCAAAGTTGACACGGTAACAAGCTGGGAATCACCCACGTCAATTGGAGAAATCCGGAGTTTTCTTGGACTCACAGGATACTACCGGAGATTCATTGAGAATTTCTCGAAGATTGCAAAACCCATGACGGAGCTATTGAAGAAATACACCAAGTTCAATTGGACTGAGGAATGTGAAGCTAGTTTTCAGGAATTGAAGAAACGTTTGGTTACATCACCAGTGTTGATTTTGCCAGATCAGCGCAAGGATTATGAAGTTTACTGCGACGCTTCACGTCGAGGACTTGGAGCAGTGCTGATGCAGGAAGGAAGAGTTGTTTCATATGCCTCACGACAGCTTAAGCCCCATGAGCTGAATTACGCTACGCATGATTTGGAGTTAGCAGCCGTAGTACATGCGCTAAAGACATGGAGACATTTTCTCATCGGGAACCACTGTGAGGTGTACGCGGATCACAAGAGTTTGAAATACATCTTCACGCAGAAGGAGTTGAATCTCAGGCAAAGGAGATGGTTGGAGCTCATAAAGGATTATGATATGAGATTGCATTATCACCCCGGAAAGGCTAACGTAGTAGCAGACGCGTTGAGCCGCAAGAGCCATGTCAACACACTCATGACCGGAGAGTTACCGAAAGAATAAGCCGAGTATCTTCGCGAGCTATGTTTGGAGATAGTTCCGAGAGGCTATGTAGCAGCATTAGAAATTCAGTCTACTCTGATGGATAAGATCAGGGAAGCTCAGAAGACTGACAAGGAGATTGCCAAGATAAAGGAGAACATGAGCAAAGGAAAGGCCAAGGGATTTTGTGAGGACGAGGACGATACCTTATGGTTTGAGGACCGCGTTTATGTGCTTAACGACCCAGAGATTTGGAAGTTGATTCTGCAAGAGCCCCATGATTCACTGTATTCGATTCACCCAGGAAATACCAAGATGTATTTGGATTTGAAGGATACTTTCTGGTGGACCGGAATGAAGAAAGATATTGCGGAGTATGTAGCAGTTTGTGATGTATGTCAGAGAGTGAAGGCAGAGCATCAGAAGCCAGCAGGATTGCTACAGCCATTGCCGATACCCGAATGGAAGTGGGACAAGTTAGGAATGTATTTTATCACTGGATTGCCAAGGACTCATTCAGGCTATGACTCAATATGGGTTGTAGTCGATCGTTTAACGAAAGTAGCTCATTTCATCCCAGTGAAGACCACTTACAGCAGTGCTAAGTTGGCAAAGATATACATGACCAGGATCATATGTCTGCATGGAGTTCCGAGGAGCATTGTATCAGATAGAGGAACCCAGTTTACCTCAATGTTTTGGCATCAATTGCATGAAACTTTGGGTACCAGGCTAGAGTTCAGTACAGCCTTTCATCCACAGACAGATGGACAGACCGAAAGTGTAAATCAGATTTTGGAGGACATGTTGAGAGCTTGTGCGCTAGATTATGGATCTAGTTGGGATGACAATTTACCATATGCAGAGTTTTCTTACAACAAAGTTATCAATCCAGTCTGAAGATGGCCCCTTTCAAAGCTTTGTACGGAAGGAGGTGTAGAACACCATTGTTATGGGATGAAGTTGGAGACCGCCAGTTGTTTGGACCAGATCTGATTAAGGAGTCTGAACAGAAGGTGAAGTTGATTCGCGATAGGCTCAAGGTAGCCCAATCCAGGCAGAAAAGCTATGCGGATTCAAAATGCAAGGAAACAGTTTACGAAGTCAGAGACCGAGTTTATCTTCGTGTATCCCCACTTCGAGGAGTTCAGCGCTTTGGAGTTAAGGGAAAGTTAGCGCCACGATTTGTAGGACCATACAAAGTTTTGGAACGTATGGGAGAAGTTGCTTACAAGTTGGAATTACCCGAAGGATTGTCAGGAGTTCACGATGTGTTCCACGTTTCCCAGTTGAAGAAGTGCCACACAGAGATGGCTGATATACCGCTGAGAGATACTGTGCCGCTGGAAGCGATTCAGTTGGATAGCGATTTGACCTACGAGGAGAAACCAGTTAAGATTCTCGAATATGCCAGCCGAGTCACACGCAGCAAGGTTATCAAGTTTTGCAAAGTTCAGTGGAGCCACCATACCGAGGACGAAGCCACCTAGGAGCGAGAGGAAGATCTACGGAAGGACCACCCTCACCTATTTTCTAGCCAACCCGAATCTCGAGGGCGAGATTCATCTTAAGGGGGTAGGTTTGTAACATCCCAAATTTTCAATTTGGAATGTTATACATTAGAGCATCATTGCATATCATATTTTATTTGCATTTTGGTTGATCCTATAAATTCTACGCAACTCAAGGACCCACGAAGAGAGTTGGGGATTTCGTTATTTTCATATTTGAGTTTTCTCGAATTTTGAAAATAGGATCATTTGATTTTATTTATTTTATCTTCAATTATTTCATTTATAAAAATAAGAGAGAGGGAAAATGACTTTCCCAAAAATAAGAAATATTGAGGATTTAATAAAAAATCATATTTTATTTTATTTGGTGTTTTGGCTATTTTATATGAATTTAAAAAATTGCATGTTTTTCAAAATTGCATTTAGGGCCAAGAAAATGTTCATCTCGTTCTAAATATTTTATTTAGACGGTGAAAATTTATTTTGGCATTTTTAGAATTTTTTTTTATTTTCTAGAAATTTTTTAATTTCGGCAGAATTGCTAAAAAAAACACGCGCACCCGACTGGGCCGAAGCCCAGCCGAGCCGGCCCAGCTCCCGCGCCGACATCTCCCGCGCGGAGACCGCAGCCGCCCCGCCGCCGCACGCCGAGTCCGG
>NC_057796.1:339724709-339819297 GCF_018294505.1 Triticum aestivum
ACCCTGCCGGAGCCCCGCCGCCCCCTGCCACCCGCCGGAGCCGCCCCGCCCCGCCGGAGCGCCTCGCCGGAGGTACACCGCCGCCCGCCGCCGGTCCGGTTTTAAAAAAAACCCGGTTTGGTTTTTTTTGTAAGGCCTAGTTTTTTTAGATCGGATTCGTTTTGTTTCGGTTTTCTTATTTAGCGAGCGTTCGCTCGTTCGTTCGCTTTAACGAACGCGTTCTTCGTTTAGTTACAGTTAACGAACGAACGTCCGTTCGTTAAACTGTTCTTCTGTTTTCTTTTTCTCAGATTTTCTGCGATTATTCCAGATCGCGATTTCCGATCTGTTTTTCGTTTTCGTTTTTCTTTTCGCTCGTTTATCGGAATCAGGCGATTCAAGCGCCTAGAGTTTCGTCTCGAAGCTCTCTTTCCGTTTAACCAACTCAAACAAGTTTTTGCTTCGGTAAAATTTGACTTAGGTCCAGATTAGTAAACGAAGCTTGTTTCCTTCGCCGTTTGATTTTTGTTGCTTCGTTTGATTTGATGCTTTTTGCAAACCGGAGTTCTTAAGTTGAACTTTCTGGTTAAATCTCTTATTTGAGTTTTACCTGTGCATTAGATGAGTACTTATTGTATGCTTGTTTGTTTGCGATAGAGTACCCGGAGTGCGCCGCTTGCTACTTCGAATCGCTAGGTTTCCCGGATCATCAGCAAGGCAAGTAACACTTTGATCATACCTCTTTTACTACCCAATTTTATTGCATTAGATCAACCCTCAAACATTGCATGATTAAGATCTAATTAAATAGTGGGTTCTGGGAATTAGATGAGGTAGTACCTATTGCCCTGTTTATTATCAAACCCTTGGAAGTTACTTCAACGTTTGCTTATATTGTTATGCTATGCTAGTAGACGTGGATTGGATTTGAGCGTTACCATGACAGATGTGAGATTGTTAATTAATGGTTAAACTTAAGGTGGCAACTAAAACACACATCTAGGTGGATTGAGGTACCTGGGTATTCCAGGATTGCCTGTTTTTCTTTTGGACCGCCACCCAGGCTCAAAGGGATCATGAGATTATTCATGCTAGAAACTTCCATGTGCAACCACAAGCTATTATGTGCTCTAGCATAGTTGAGTAGGTTCTGTGAGCTCTTGAAGAGGTAGACTAGCAGATGTAGGGGATGTAGGTGGTACTGTCTACCCGGAGTAGAGAGTTAACGCTTCTGAAAGACTGTGTCTCAGTCATCCGTTTCTCAAACACCATGAAGTGCGAGAATCCCAACGGAGGAGATCGAGTCTTGTGGGAAAAGTGCGCAAACCTCTGCAGAGTGTACAATCTAATCATGGTTAGCCGTGTCCCCGGTTATGGACAACTTGAGTATCTAGTATCTGGATTTTCATGTGAATCTCATCATGTTACTTTAATTAATTTTGTTGGGTTTTGATGATACTTAATTGGGATTGAGAATGCTGTCAACCATTCTCAATGTTTAACAACCACCATGATAGTTAAATAAAACTTATTCCTTTGTAGTAGGGAAAAATTGGCTTTTCGCAAAACTGTAACCATAGAGCCTTCTACCAGCCATATATGCATGTAGTATAGCATTATTATGTTCATTACTCTCTATGTGTTACATTGCCAGCATATTCCACGTGCTGACCCGTTTTCGGGCTGCAACGTTTCATGTTGCAGACTTTTCAGACGACGAGTAAGGTGCCTTAGGTCGTGGTTCTATACTCAGTGATGCCGTTGGAGTTGATGGACTCACTTATCTTCCAAGCCTTCCACTGTTATCGTTATTAGATGGCCTTAAGCCATATTTATTGTAATAAGTTCTCTTTTGGAGACATTCGATGTAATAAGTGTGTGATTGCTACTCTGTTATAAATCCTTCGAGTATTGTGCGTGTCAGCATTACTAATCCAGGGATGAGACTGATGCACAGAGACTTGACTGTCTGAGGTCTGGTCGCTACAGTGCAGCCCTTTAGGGTGCGGTCTTGGCCGGCCTCTGGGAGTCGGTCTTCTTCATGGCCGGCTTCTGGGAGTCGGTCTTCTTCGTGGCTGGCTTCTCGGAGTCGGTCCTCTTGGGGTCGGCTTCCTGGAGTCGGCCATCTTGTGGTTCTCTTCGGGAAGGTTTTTTAGGCCGGGCCGCCTTCTGGTAGTCGGCCTGGGAGATAGCCAGCCAGGGGAAGGCGGCCCCGTGCTTTGGATGCTTGAAGGCTCGATCGGCCTGATAATTTTTTGAAGAGCCAGGGGGAGTCAGTTAGGCTACCCGTGGCCATTTACTCCGACAGTAGTCCCCGAAGTTTGTTGGGCTTGAGGCTGAGAGGAGGACGAGAAGCTCGGTCAGCTTCCTATCTTGAAGAGCCAGCAGCTAGGAGCCGGCTTCGGTTGGGTGCGCTATCTTGGTGAGATTTTGAAGTCTGAAGGCGGGAGCCAGCTGGTGCGCTCGTCGGGCTGCGGGCCGGCAGCTTGCCGCCCGCGCGCCATGTGGCACCTTCCGGTTGAAAAAAGTCTGCCAGCCCATGCGCGCGACGGGACGCCACTGCAGGCCGGAGCCCACCACTCCCATGCCTAGGCCCATGCGTGGATTTTCTGTGGCCCAAAGCGGGCCGCTCGCCTTCCGATGGCAGTTTCTGCACGTCGTTAGGGCGCAATAATCGCGGGACGTGGGGGAGTGGGCGCAGTTAATCCCACGTTCCGCCCGACGCCTCGCATCCTTGGCTTCGCCACACGAGGCTATAAGTAGGGGGAGGAGGGGGAGCGGCAGACGCTCGCACGCTCTCCCTCGCTCCGCCATCTTCTTCTTCCTTCTCTCCATCACAGCAGCCTCTCGCCGCCGCACCGTCCCACTAGTCTTCGCACTACCCCGCAGCTTCGCCGCCACGGAGCCGTGATTTCACCGCCGCCTCGGCCTTTCTCGTCAGCTTCTTGCCGTCATGCAGCACGACGGAGACTGGGACAGCTCCAACGTCCACGCGGACCACATCAACTTCCTCCGCAAGACGCGACGGTTGCCCGGCGAGGACCAGGTGCAGGTCCGTCTCGCGCCGAAGAAGGAGATCACGCCAGCACCGGAGGAAGGCGAGCAGGTACTCTTCCGCTCGCATGTCTTGCGCGGCCTCGGTCTGCCAGCTAGCGCCTTCTTCCGCTCCGTCCTTGAATTCTACCAGCTCCAGCCGCACCACCTCACTCCAAACACGGTGGTGCTGCTGTCTGCCTTCGTCACTCTGTGCGAGGGCTTTCTTGGCGTTCTTCCCACCCTCGAGCTCTGGGGGGAATTCTTCCAATCCAAGCTCGACACCCGGATGTAGGGCGTGCCGGCTCAGAGCGGCGTCTTCATCATGATGCGGAGGTCGGCAGCCGACAACCCCTTCCCTGTCATCACGCTGATCCAGTCGGTGAAGCTCTGGCAGAAATCGTACTTCTACGTGAAGAACGTCGCCCCGCAAGGCGACTACGTCAACTTGCCGGCTTACGTAGCCGGCCCGCCAGCTGGGAGGCGGCCCCAGTGGTCCTATCGGGCCAGGACGCTGACACCGGCTGGAGCCGCCGCCGTCGCCCGACTGCGAGTAATGATCCAGTCAGAGGGCCTGACTGGGTCCGACTTGCTGGCCGCCTTCGTGGTGCGCCGGGTGCTCCCACTTCAAGGCCGCCCTCATTTGATGTGGCAAATGAGCGGCCAACTCGATCTGAGTCGGATGTGCACCAAGGAGATGCCTCATGATGAGGTAGCTCACATGGTGAACTATCTCGCGAACTGTAAGCTCTCCGAGGAGTGACAGTTTGGCAAGGAGCCGTACTCCCGTGCCAATCCCCCGCCTGTCGTATGCATTCTAAATCTTCTCTTCTTTAGTTTTGTCACCAAGTTTTTCTTGGCCGACTCTGACTAGTCGGTTCGTCTTGGCAGAACCCTCTCCTTCGACCAGCGGCCGGGTCAGCGGGGGCGGATCACCAATTTCTCCCCGACCGGGCGGCGCACGACTTGGAGGACCCGACTTGGGGGCGGCCGCTATGGATGACAACACCGAGGCGGGAGGCGGTGAAGCAGGCGGCTCCGGGCTTGGAGCCAGCTTCGACGACTGGCCGGATGACGACGAGGGGGAAATCGTCCCGCGCCGCCAGCCGGCGTAAGATCAAGGCGCGGGCTCATCTGCCGCGCCGGCTGCCCGAGGCGGCGCGCAGAAGCGCCGGGCCACGTCGGGCCTATTCGGTAGTCAGCCGAAGAAGCCCAAGAGCGGGCCGGCAGCGACCAGGCGGGAAGAGGCGGCCGCGAAGGCGGCCCACTTCTGCAAGGTGGTGAAGCAGCCGCAATAGGTTTCAGCGTAAGTGTCGATTCTCTCACGTATTCCTTCTTCTTTTCTTGTCGGTTTCTGAATCCTTGTCTTGACTCAAAAAACAGGGCTCCGCTTTCTCTTGAGCGGGTCGCTGCCGCCTCCGTGGTTGGAGAGGCGGGAGGATCTGCCAGCGCCCGCCGCGTGGACCCCCGCGCTAAGCTTCAAGCAGCGATGGAGCGGAATGTGCGGGAGGCGCGGGAGGAGCGAGAGGCGGAGGAGCTGAGGGCGGCCGCTGCCAAGGCGGCGTAGGAGGTGGCGGAGGAATCGGTTAAGGCACAAGCCGACGCGGCGGCCAAGGCTCAGGCGGAGGCTGCAGCCGCAGCGGCCGGGGCCTTGCTTGTCACCCCCCTGTGCGTCGTGGCGCCCGAGATCCCGGAGCCCCCGCCGGAGGAAGCCGGTGGCGACCTGCCGGGGATGGAGAGGGAGGAGGACGACATCGTCGTCCAAGAGAGGGAGGCGGCACCGCCATCGCTGACTGGGGCCCAGGGCAGCCGGCCTAACACGCCGCCTGCGCAACCGGCTGGAGGCGAGCCGGCTGTGAGGACAGACCTGGTGGTCCGGTCGCCATCGCGCCAGCGTGCGGGGAAGGCAACTTCGGTGCCGGACCCGCAGAAGGCCGCGGGCTCCAGCTCGTCAGCCCAGGATCTGGAGATGGCCAGCGCCAGCTCGGGGTGGACGCCGGGTGGTGGGACGGCCGTGGTGAACGTGGCAGCGCAGGAAGTCCGGAACTGGCTTCAGTCCCAGGCCGCCGTGTTGAGGCAGTACAATGACGAGTTCCTCGCGACACGGGCGGCCATTCGGGTGAGTCTTCCCGTTTTTTGTTTTTTGATCTTGATTTCTTCCGTGGGGGCGCGTCAGCGCACCCACTGGGTGTAGTCCCCGAGTTCCGAGTCGGCTGCTGAGCAAGCGGCTTGGAACTTCTTGGTAGACTTTGTTTTCTATCTTGTTCTTATTTGCTTCTCTGTTCGACTTGCAGGACTACCACAACCTCCGTGCGGCTGCCTTCAACTCCCAGGCTCGGGAGCTCTCCCAGAAGACCGCTGATCTAACGGAGAGCCGGGGTAGGTGCTTCCTTTCTTTTATCTCACGTGGGGGCGCGTTAGTGCACCCACTGGGTGTAGTCCCCGAGATTCGGGCCGACTGCTGAGCAGTCGGGCCGGATCTTTCCTGGCGACTTCTTTCTTATTGCTTTTTTCTTCTTTGCCATATCTGCAGCGGCCAACGCCAAACTGAGGGAGCAACTGGATGGGACCCAGGCTGCCCTTCGTGCTAAGGAAGCCGAGTTCGACGCCTTGGCTCAGGAGCGTGACCGCCTGGTCAAGAAGCTGGCCGACCAGGAGGAGAGCCACAAGGCGGCCCTGAAGGCGGTGCAGGACAGCGAGGCCGCCCTCCAAGCCGAGTACGAGACCGAGGCGGCGAGCTGGGCTGAGGTGAGGCAGTCGTTGATCAACAGCTACGGCCAGATCAAAGACTTGGTTGACGGTAGGTCGCCTTCTTCTTCGTTCCTTGCTTGCCGATTGCCATTTGGTTCATTCTCTAACTTTGTTTTTTTCTCTTCCTTTCTTGCTTGTGCAGAGTACTTCCCTGGTTACTCTACTGCCACCAACCAGGTCATCGAGGCCCAACGCGAGGCGCAAAGGCAGGCTGGCGCTGAGATCACGCTGAACGCTCGCCGGTCGCTTGAGGAACAGCTCCTGGCGATCCAAGCCCGCCTCCAGCCGGCTCACCGCATGCTCCGCCGGCTTCAGCGTGTTGGGGTGTAAGTGCTGGCCGTTCTCTGGCCCAGCGAGGTGATTCCCCGTACCCCCAGTCGGACTGCCGACTGGCTGGAGGTAGCGGTCGGCCGCTTCGAGGCCGGGAAGGCTTCTGCAGCTCGGTCAGGCGCCAGGTGGGCGCTGGAGTTTGTCAAAGCCTGGTATCCTGAACTGAGCTTGGACCAACTGGCCACCTGGCGGCAGGAGGCCGACACGGAGCTGGAGCCGGCGCGGCCGGCTATCATCCAGCATGCCTCGGCGATCGCCGACTACACCGACATCAGCGCCTTTGCCCCTGAGGTGGATGATAATGGCGTTGCTCAGCCGGAGGAGTGGTTCGGGCTGAACCCAGCAGATGGCGAGGACTCGGCGGAGGAGATCGACTCCAGCGACGAGGGCGAGGAGGAGGAGGAGGAGGATGGTGAAGGCCCCGTGCCAGACGGTGGAGCGACCGGCCAGCCTCAACTTGACCGTGCCTCCAGCAACGAGGCGCGCGCGAGTGCGCCGCCTGCAGCCGGTGATGATCAGGCCGAGACTCGCCAGCCGGCCACTCCTCCAACCGACACTGTCATCTCCACCGACCAGCTCGGCTCTCCTGTTGCGCCCTTGGCCTGATCTGCCGCCTTTACTTTCCTGTTTTGTTACTCTTTGAACAATATTTTGTTAAGTTTGCGCAGTTCCACCCACTGGGGTGTATTTCAAACTATGTTGACCGCCAGCCTGTTTGAAGGCCTTTTGTGTAAATATAATCATGCATGTGTTTGGCTTCCCATTGTTCTTTCTTTTCATCCTTTGGCTGTTTCCTTTGCCGCCCTCCCTTGGTCGCCGCCTTCCCAGACGGACAGCTGCTTTGCAGTCTGTGGCTGGAGAAGTGCTTGGCTGGTTGGGAGGGCAAGTACTCTAGCTTTCTTGGATTGTAGCAAGGTGAATGGGGAAGCCGGCCAGCCGGCTGTTCTGACAGCCGGTAGGCGTGGTGGGAGGCCGGCTTGTGTTATATAGGTTCATTAGTCCTTAGCCGTTTTTCGTGTGGGCATCCTTTCCTGCCTTTGGCTCTTGCCAGTCGGTCAGTCAGTTCTTCGAGCTGCGACTTTCAACAAGAGAGGACTCGGGTGCTGGTACACTACTTGTCTGACTGCAGGTAGAACTTTAATATAACTCAAGGCGGCAAGTCCCCGGGCCGACTGGTCGAACCCGATGCCGGACAGAAAATCAAATGTAAGAATACATTCATAGGTATGACACTCGTCATACATAGATAAAAGAGGGTAGTCCCCGAGTACACCTCGGGGGGGCCGTTGTCTTGTACTTAATACAAAAGGTAGCGTGGTACATACTGCTTTCAACTATAAAATCTTCTGAGGAGATTGGCGTTCTATGGTCGTTCCGACTCCTTGCCGGAATCATCTCTCTTGCGTGCCTTCGGCTTCTGTGCGTCGATCAGGTAGTAGGAGTCGTTGCCTAGGGCCTTGCTGACGACGAAGGGGCCTTCCCAAGGGGCCGAGAGCTTGTGCTGGCCAGCTGTTCGCTGGATCAGCCGGAGCACATGATCGCCTTCTTGGAAGGATCTTGGCTTAACCTTCCGGTTGTGGTAACGTCGCAAACCCTGCTGGTAGATGGCGGACCGGCTAAGTGCCAACAACCGGCCCTCTTCCAGCAGGTCGATGCTGTCTTCTCGCGCTTCCTTGGCCTCCGCCTCCGTGTACATGGTGACCCGAGGCGAGTCGAACTCGATGTCAGTTGGGATGACCGCCTCGGCACCATATACAAGGAAGAAAGGGGTGAAGCCGGTTGACTTGTTCGGGATAGTACGCAGACTCCAGAGGACAGCCGGCAGCTCATCGAGCCAGCAGCCGGCCGAACGCTCCAGTGGTACGACCAGTCGGGGCTTGATGCCGGAGAGGATGAGGCTGTTTGCTCGCTCGACTTGGCCGTTTGACTGCGGGTGGGCAATGGACGCTAAGTCCAGTCGGATGCCCTGTGTCGCACAGAAACGTGGCAGTGCTCCCTTGGCAAAATTCGTGCCGTTGTCGGTGATGATGCTGTGTGGTATACCATACCGGGTGGTGATATCTGCGATGAATGTCACGGCAGTCGGCCCATTCAGCTTCTTGATTGGCTTCGCTTCAATCCACTTGGTGTTGTCATGACGCCGCACGCCGTCTTGAATGGGCCCACCATGTCCAGCCCCCAGACAGCAAAGGGCTAGGTGAGGGGGATGGTCTTGAGTGCAGAAGCCGGCAAGTGTTGCTTGGAGCTGAAGACTTGGCACCCTTTGCAGCATTTGACTAATTCCTTGGCGTCCTCCAAAGCAGTCGGCCAGACGAAACCATGGCGGAAAGCTTTGGCGACAAGTGACCTGGAGGCTGCGTGGTGGCTGCATTTGCCTTGGTGGATGTCCTTGAGGATTGCTATGCCCTTCTCCGGCTCGACGCAGCGCTGGAAGACTCCAGTGACGCTACGCTTAACAAGTTCTCTGTTTATTATTGTGTATGCTACGGCTCGTCTTTGAATTTGTCTTGCCGAGATCTCATCAGTCGGCAGCTCTCTGTTTACTAGGAAGTTGAGGATGGGTTGGGCCCATGATGGAGCTGCGACTTCTTCTATCGCCAATACGGCTACTGCGACCAGGGTGGGTGGGCTGGGTGGTGAAGAGTTGGAGTCGGCCACCGCCTGTTGTGTCGTTGCAGTCCCTGAGCCGACTGCTGCAGTCCCCGGGCCGGGTTCTGAAGTCCCCGAGCCGGGTGCGACTACGGCAGTCCCCGGGCCGCCTGTCGAAGTCCCCGAGCCGCCTGCTGGGTTCCCCTAGTCGGATCCGACTGCATCAAGGGCAGGCGGTACGAAGATGGAGTCTGATTCTGGAGACGGCTTGACAGACGGTTTGAGGGGGCGTTGAAGAGAGACGCCGGCTGGTATAGCTTGTCGGGTGGAGCCGATCCGTGCCAGGGCATCTGCTTGCTCGTTGTCGGCCCGTGGCATGTGGAGGAACTCGCACCCTTCAAAGTATCCGCTGATTTGCTGGACGAGGAATCGGTAGCTCGCCATGTTTGCGTCCTTGGCATCCCAGTCGCCGGATGATTGCTGGACTACCAGATCCGAGTCGCCATAGCATAGGATCCGGCGTATGCCGAGCTCGTTGGCTAGCCGGAGCCTGTGTATGAGCGCCTCGTACTCGGCCACATTGTTGGAGGCGGCAAAATGAATTTGCAATGTGTATCTGAGTTTGTCGCCCTTGGGACAGGTGAGGACGATGCCGGCTCCCAAGCTGGTGCGCATCCTGGATCCATCGAAGTGCATCCGCCAATGAGTGGAGTCGGGAGCCGGCGGTAGGTACTTGGTCTCGGCCCAGTCGACAAGGAAGTCGGCCAATGCTTGGGACTTGATGGCGGTGCGGGGCTGGTAGAAGATCGTGTAAGGAGCCAGCGCAATGACCCACTTAGCCACCCGGCTGGATGCATCCCGGGTGCCTATGATCTCGGCGAGCGGGGCAGTACATACGACCGTGATGGGATGCTCTTGAAAGTAGGGCTTTAGCTTCTGGGCAACAAAGTATACTCCATAGCACATCTTCTGGTAGTGCAGGTAGTTTTGCTTCGAGGCGGACAGTACTTCGCTCAAATAATACACCGGTCTCTGGACTAACTGAGCCCGGCCTTCTTCCGGGCGTTGGACCACAATAACTGTACTGACCACTCGGCTAGTAAAGGAGCATGGGCTCTTTCTCAGTCGGCGCTGCCAGGACAGGCGGCGTGGTCAGCATCTTCTTCAACTTGTGGAAAGCTTGGTCTGCTTGGTCGTTCCACTCGAAGTGGGTGGACTTCTTCAGGAGTTGGTACAGGGGGAGAGCCTTCTCTCCTAGCCGGCTGATGAAGCGGTTTAGGGAGGCCAGGCACCCGGTAAACTTCTGGACGTCTCGCAGCTTGGTAGGAATCTCCATTCTCTCAATGGCCTTGATCTTCACTGGGTTGCACTCAATGCCGCGTTCGGAGACCAAGAAGCCTAGAAGCTGGCCGGCTGGTACTCCGAACACGCATTTCTCAGGGTTGAGCTTGATCTGGAACCGGCGCAAGTTGGCAAATGTTTCTTTGAGGTCTTCCAGCAGGGTGCCGCGCTTCTCCGTCTTCACCACAATATCGTCTACATAGACGTGGGCATTTCTGCCGAGTTGCTTGAGAAGGCATTTCTGCATCCAACGCTGAAAAGTGGCACCGGCATTTCTCAAGCCGAATGTCATAGTCAGGTAGCAGAAAGCTCCGAACGGTGTGATGAAGGCGGTCTTCAGGTGGTCGGCTGGATCCAACTTGATCTGATGGTAGCCTGAGTATGCATCCAAGAAACTCAACAGCTCGCATCCGGCTGTGGAGTCTATCACTTGATCAATTCGGGGTAGGGCAAATGGATCTTTGGGGCAGGCTTTGTTGAGGCTGGTGTAATCTATACACATGCGCCATTTGTTGTTTTTCTTCAATACCAGGACCGGGTTGGCAAGCCATTCTGGAAAGAACACCTCCATAATGAAGCCGGCTGCCAAGAGCCGGGCTATCTCCTCACCCACAATCCTTCTCTTCTCCTCCGACAGTCGGCGCAGAGGTTGCTTGACTGGTTTTGCGTCTGTTCGAACGTGTACCTTGTGCACGGTGAAATCCTTCGGAACACATGGCATGTCCTTTGGGGGACCATGCAAAGATGTCCCGATTCTCACGGAGGAAGTCGGCGACCTCGCCTTCCTATTTGCTGTCGAGGTTTGCACCGATGACAGCAAACCTCTTTGGGTTCTCCGGGTCCAGAGGTATCTTCTTTGTTTCCTTGGCCGGCTGGAAGGAGCCTTGAGCATCATATTCCTTGGGGTCAGGGGACAGGACCGGCTGCTTGCCGGCCATGGCCACGACTCGGTCCAGCATCTTCTTCTCTTCAGCAATCACGAGGGACTCGGCCAGCCGGCTGCTGTCTGCAGCACACTCGGCAGATTTCTTGTAGTCTCCGGCTATGGTGATGATCCCCTTCGAACTCGGCATCTTCATCTTGAGGTAGGCGTAGTGGGGCACAACCATGATCTTGGCCAGGGCAGGTCGGGCAAGCAATGCGTGGTAAGGGCTCTCTAGATCCACTACTTCAAACCAGATCGCCTCTCGGCGGAAGTGATCCTTGTCTCCGAAGAGAACATCCATCTTGATCTTGCTGATTGGGGAACAAGACAGGCCGGGTACGATGCCATGGAACACAGTCCGGCTTGGCATGAGTTGCCTCGTCTTGAGGTTCAGCTTCTCCATGGTGTCACGGTACAGTATGTTGATACTGCTCCCGCCGTCAATCAGCACACGGGAGAAACGGGCGGCTCGCCTTTCTGTCGCGAGGGTGGCGTCCAACACCAATGCATAGGAACCGGGAGACGGCATCACCTCTGGGTGATTAGCTCGGCTCCAGCTGATGGGCTTCTCAGACCAATGCATGAATTCTGGGTTGTTGGAGGTGACTGCGTTGACTTCTTGGTGCTGACGGCGCCGACTGCGCCTGTCTCCGATTTGGCTTGTGAAGATGACGTAGGCGGTGTGCTCATCTGGGAACTCATATTGAATGGCTCCGACTGCTGGTCGAACAGCCGGCTGTTGAGGGGCTGGAGGCGGTGGGCCAGCAGGTGGAGGCGGCGCCAGCCCCTCGCCTTTGGAGATCCATGTGAGCCAATGGCACTTCCGTGTCGTGTGGTTGGATGGCTTTGCGCCATTGTGGAACTTGCAGGGGGCATCAAGGGTTTTCTCGTAGGAGAAAGCCGGCTGCCAAGCCGGCCTGCCGCCCTTCTGCTTCTTGGGAGCGGGCCGCTCTTCGGGTTGTTCGTCTTCGACTGTGGCAACTTGTCGACTGGTGGAAGGCGGCATAGGGGCCTTGCGCTTGTTGTCGTTCTGGTAAGGGCGTCGGTTGGAGTCACCAGCCGGCGTCTTGGGAGCCGGAGCGAGCACCTTCCCAGAGGCATCCACTCGAAGCTCGGTCTTCATTGAGGAGTCGGCAGTGGCGTACTTGTCTGCTATGATCAGCAGCTCGTCGAGGGTAGTGGGCTCGTCGCAGAGGAGTCGGTGCTTGAGGAGGGTGCCGTCTCGGCACCCGGCGGTGAAGTACTCTATGGCTTGAACCTCGTGCACCCCCTCGCAGGAGTTGCGGAGCTCGGCCCAACGCGTGAGGTAGTCGCGAGTTGATTCGCTGGGCCCTTGGACGCACAAGGAGAGCTGGCGGGGCTTGGGAGGCCGCTTGTACGTGCTGGTGAAGTTGTGGATGAAGACTTCTGTGAAGTCTAGCCAGCTGTTGATGCTGTACGGCTTGAGGCTGTTCAGCCAAGTGCGTGCCATGCCTTGAAGCATGAGCGGGACGTACTTGACGGCAATGCGCCAATTGCCGTTCGCTATGCGGACTGCGGTGGAGTAGTCGATCAACCAGTCTTCCGGCTTCACGGAGCCGTTGTATTTCGGTGTGTCTCTTGGGAGTGAGAACCCTTTGGGGAAGGGCTCATCGCGGATGCGGGGGCCAAAGCAAGGCGGGCCGACATCATCTTCTTCTTCTAGCACCAGGGATTGCGCTAGGCGGTCGATCCGATGGCGGGCGTCATTCTCGCTGACTCCCTCGCGGTGGCCTAGTCGGCCGCCAAGAGTCGGATGCGTGACAGGCGGCGAGGTGGGATATCTCTCCCCACGAGGCGGGGGAGGAGGCGGATTGCCTCGTCGTTCCACAGCTCGGGGGCGGCCTTCTGCGTCGCGCTCGATGGTGAGCAGAGTCCGGCTGCGGCTAGCAGCCAGCTCCTTGTCTTTTCTTGTGCGGGCGCCATCTGCAGTCGGCGTCCGGAATGTCGCGCCGTGCTCTCGGTGTGGGTGAGGACTTTCAGCGCGGGCGCTGGCTTCATGCTGCCCTGTGGCCGCGTTGATCAGCTGCTGGATGCGTTTAGTCATGTAGGGGAGCTCGTCAGCCCCCAACCCGTTCAGCTCATCTGCGGCCGCCTGGGCGGCACGCAGGTTCTCGAGCGGCGTGGCGTAGGCTGGGCGATCTGCTCCTAGCATGCTGGCGATGGCTGCACCGCGCTTCTTGACGAAGCCGGCTCGGCTCGGCCCGCCAGGAGGCGGCGCGCCAAAGGTGGCGCGGTCGACTTTGCGCTGGTGAGCCTCAGTGAGGCGTCTCATGGATGCTATCTTCTGGCCTTCCGGGACGAGGGCGAGGCGGCGTGCCTCCAGTGTCTCGGCATCGGCGTCGGCCGGGATGGGGACGGACAAGTCGTGCAGCGCTGCTTGTAGGGCGTCGTGGGCGTTCTCGCCGGAGACGGCGCCGTGGCTGATGACCAACACCTCAGTGACAGCGCTGCTGCCACTGTCGGCTCGAGGGAGAGGGTCGTCGATGATCACCACGTTGGTGGGGAAGGCGTCAAGCGATGCCGTGTCAAAGTCGACCAGCATCGGGTCGGTGGAGCCGACCGACTCCAAGTCCACAGCAAGCTCGCTGGAGACATGGAGCTGGTCGAGGAGGCTGACGAGGCGGCTCTCGGGGTAGTCTGTGCCCGCGTCGGATGCAGGCTCGTCGGAGATGCGAGCCTCGCCAAGAAGATCAGCGAGGCAGCTCGCCGCGCAGGCGTCGTCGACGCCTTGTAGTGCGTCGGGGCAAGCGCCATCAGGCGTGGCGGGCTGGCTACGCTCGCGGGGGAGAAAAAGGGTTCCCGTCCAGAACAGGTCTCCGGACGACGGTGCACCTGGCACCACGGTGGGCGCCAAATGTCGGGTGGTAGGTGCGACATATGCCAACGGGTGGCTTATCATTGTGGGAGCCAGTAAGACATCGCCGGTGCCAGGAAACGGGATCAGGCGAAGACATGCACGCCGACGAATCTTACCCAGGTTCGGGGCTCTCCATGGAGATAACACCCCTAATCCTGCTCTGCGGGGTCTCCGCATGATCACTAGATCAATACAAGTAGCTACAAGAGGCTCCTTGAGCTGTTTGGCTAGAGGAAGAAGAAGGGCAAGGCTAGCTCTCCTTTTCTCTCTACGTGGTGTCTAAAACTCTATGTGATCAACCCTTTGCATGGGTGCCCTAGGGGGTTTATATAGGCCTACCCCCCAGGGATACAATGGTAATCCGGCTGGGCGTGGGTCCCAGCCGTCGGTGTCTGTGTTCGCCGGCTTCTCTGCCGACCACTGGGGCCCGCCGACTGCCGGCCTCTTGGCCAACAAGCCGGCCCCACCGCTTGGCGGTCTTGTCGGTGGCTGGTTACTGTAGCCTTGCCTCTGATGACGAAGGCTTTCTCGAGGTAAGCATGGCCACAGTGCCGCCGCCTTGCGGGCTCTCACTGTAGCCTTACCTCGTCTTGTCTCCTTAATGATGCACATACTTCGAGGGAGGGAGGTAGCCGGCTACGCCCTAGGCCGACTGGGGGAGGCTTGGCCGCCTTCGAGCGTCTCTCTGGCTGAAGGGGCCCGCCGCCCGCGGGCCGTACTGGCACCTGTCGTGGGTGGTGTCATGGTCAACATGGCAACAGTGCCGCGCCGGACGGGGGATGGCCGACCCGTACGGTGCACTGTGGCCACGCGTGCTCCGGGATTCGGGGGGTGGCAGGCTGTACTGTAGCCACGTCCCGTCTCATCACCGTTATGTGGGTGCAGCCCTTGAGGGTGTGGTCTTGGCCGGCCTCTGGGAGTCGGTCTTCTTCATGGCCGGCTTCTCGGAGTCGGTCTTCTTCGTGGCCAGCTTCTGGGAGTCGGTCCTCTTGGGGCCGGCTTCCTGGAGTCGGCCATCTTGTGGTTCTCTTCGGGAAGGTTTTTGAGGCCGGGCCGCCTTCTGGTAGTCGGCCTGGGAGATAGCCGGCCAGGGGAAGGCGGCCCCGTGCTTTGGATGCTTGAAGGCTCGATCGGCCTGATAATTTTTTGAAGAGCCAGGGGGAGTCGGTTAGGCTACCCGTGGCCATTTACTCCGACACAAGGTTGCTTCTTCGTGGACCCTTCGTGGGTGGAGCCCTCCGTGGGTGGATCTCTCCGTGGACTCTTGCAGCCATTACCCTTTACGTCTCCAACGTATCTATAATTTTTTATTGTTCCATGCTATTATATTATCATTCTTGGATGTTTTACAATCATTTTATAGCAACTTTATATCATTTTTTGGGACTAACCTATTGACAAAGTGCCAAGTGCTAGTTGCTGTTTTTTGCTTGCTTTTTACTTCGCACAAAATCAATAGCAAACGGAGTCCAAACTCAGCAAAACTTTTTGGTGATTTTTTCTGGACCAGAAGACACCTATTGGTCCAAAGAAGTACCAGAGGGGGGCTCCGAGGGGAGCAAAACCCACCTGGGCGCGCTTGGGGGCCCATGCGTGCCCTGGTGGGTTGTGCCCACCTCGGCCGCCTCCTGCACCGCCTCTTTGCTATAAATACCCCAATATTCTAGAAACCCTAGGGAGTCGACGAAAAACAATTCCAGCCGCCGCAAGTTTCAGAAATCACAGATCCAATCTAGACACCATCAGGAGGGGTTCATTGTCCTCATTGGTGCCTCTCCGATGATGCGTGAGTAGTTCATTGTAGACCTACGGGTCCATAGTTAGTAGCTAGATGGCTTCCTCTCTCTCCCTCTTGATTCTCAATACAATGGTCTTTTGGAGATCTATTTGATGTAACTCTTTTCGCGGTGTGTTTGTTGGGATCCGATGAACTTTGAGTTTATGATCAGATCTATGTTTTTATCCATGAAAGTTATTTGAGTCTTTTTGATCTCTTATATGCATGATTACTTATAGCCTCATATTTCTTCTTCGAATCTTTGGTTTAGTTAGGCCGACTAGATCGATTTTTCTTGCCATAGGAAGAGGTTCTTTGTAATGGGTTCGATCTTACAGTGCTCAATCCCAGTGACAGAAGGAGAACTGACACGTATGTATCATTGCTATTAAGGATAACAAGATGGGGTCTATTCCTACATGAATAGATCTTGTCTACATCATTTCATCATTCTTATTGCATTACTCCATTTTTCCATGAACTTAATACGCTAGATGCATGTTGGATAGCGGTCGATGTGTGGAGTAATAGTAGTAGATGCAGGCAGGAGCCAGTCTACTAATCTTGGATGTGATGCCTATATAATGATCATTGCCTGGATACCGTCATAATTATTTGAAGTTCTATCAATTGCCCAACAGTAATTTGTTTACCCACCGTATGTTATTTTTCTTGAGAGAAGCCACTAGTGAAATCTACAGCCCCGGGGTCTATTTTCTCATCATATATTTTCAGATCTATTTTGCTATTTGCCTTTTCTTTTATTTGCCACTTTTATTTTCAGATCTATATTATCAAAAACCCAAAAATACCTCACTGAATTTTATTTGCTTTTATTCGCATCTATCAATCTACTACAATTTTATCACGCCCACTTGATAATTTCTGGCACCGTTGCCTGAAAGGGATTGACAACCCCTTTTACACGTCGGGTTGCAAGTATTTGTTCTTTCTGTGAAGGTACCGTTTATGTAGTGTTGCGTGGTTATCCTACTGGTTCGATAACCTTGGTCTCATCACTGAGAGAAATACCTATAGTTGTGTTGCATCATCCCTTCCTCTTTGGGGAAATACCGGCGTAGTTCAAGCCGCATCACCCTTCGTGGGTTGAAGTCTCCATCAACGTGGATGTACGATAGCACCACCTACCGGAACCACGCCAAAAATCTCCATGTCTCCGTTGTGTTTGCAAACTCCAATCCCATCCCTACTTTCTTGCAACTTGCATGCTTTACTTTTTCCACTGCATATACTCTTGTCATGCTTGCTTGAAATGTATCGAGAGTGCTTTAAGATGTGCTAAACTCAATCTTAACTTTAAGAATTTAAAAAACTACCACTTTTACTTGTGAAGGGTCTAATCACCCCTCCCCCACTAGACCTCTCTTCTCGATCCTTTCAATTGGTATCAAAGCATTGTCTCCATTGCTTTGGTTTAATCGCCATTGGAGGAAGATGGATGAGTCTACGTTCGGCAGTATTAGACATTGTCGGCGTTCTGGGAAAGGGGTCCCCAGACTTGCCTGCCTGCGGCCCACGGCGTGGCTAAGCCAGCAGGCCGTATAGCCCATCTTCATCAACAAGGCATCCAAGACCCTCACGAGGGTCCAAGCCTCGCGAGGCGGACGACGCAAGACCTCCTCAGGAGTGGCCTAGCCAGGCAGGCACACGAGGAGCGGAGATATCAAGGCGGAGCAAACCTCACGAGGCTCTCGTGACGTGAGCCATGATGATCGGCGCCAGGCGGGCGCCAGCGCGCGCAGCATCCTTGTTTCCTCTTTGGTGCTAAGGAAGCAGGCGCAGGCGAGGAGTACCGAGGCATCAGGCAAAGGTTGCTATATCGGTGCAACAAGACCAAGACCAGGAGGACGGCAAGACGGAGGTCATCGTGGAGCCCAAGACGGCGTCACCACCAGAACCTTTCGCAGGCGAAGACAACTTTTGCCAGGATAGCTTGTACTAGTTGTCCCCCTTCAAATTATCCCGCCGTTGTTGGCTCCCTTGCCGCTCAATATTTGGGAAGAGGACGAGGGCCTATATAAGTAGAGCTAGCCACCACAGTGGGGGCATCGAGCAGTTCACCCCGCTCTCACCCGCTAAGTCACCAAGCACAAGAACACGTCAACCTCAGGAGGCTGTTCTTCCCCTTGTACTGTTCATCATCAGCCCAAGAGGCAATCCACCACCACCACACTAGAGTAGGGTATTACACCACAACGGTGGCCCGAACCAGTATAAATCTCGTGTCTTTCTATGTCGCGAGTTCGTCCGCGAGATCATAGCGAGCTAGGGCGTAGATTGGTAGGAGGGAAAGACTTCACGCGCAACCCAGTGTTCAAACCTTAAGGGTTTGCCGGACCCCCACGTCCGACATTTGGCGCGCCAGGTATGGGTGCGCCGGAGCTTCCCTTCCATCAGCTCACTGCTCTGTCGCTCCGTCGTCCCCATGGCGGACGCTCGCCGTGCTCGCGCTGAGCGCCGGGCTGCCCTCACCGCCCGTGTTGCTCAGACAGCTCCCGTCGGCGGGCCACGTCGTCGTTATCCATCTCCCACCACCAACGTTGCCACCGGCCCGGCGGGGAACGAGCAGCAGGCATCCTTGCTGCACCCATCGGTACGGCAGAACGGCCACACCGCCTCTCCATCGCTGACCCCGGCCGGTTCTTCGTCTCACGCGCGCCGTGCTCCCATGGAGGCACGGGCCGCGCTCCTCGCGGCGAACGAACTCCTACGATACCGCCCAGTCGACGACCTCTACGAGGAGTGGCTCGATCGCGTCGCCGAGCTCGTCCGCGCTGCAGGGGGCTCCCCGGCGCCGTCCCTCTCTCTGCCTCACCTTCAGCCGGCCATGGGCAACGAGACCCATGGCGCGCCTCCACCACCACTGCCTCAAGACGGTGCCTTGGCACCAAGGCGCGCGGTTCCGCGGCGTGATCCACCGCGCCCGGTGCCCGCGCGCGAAGAGAGAAGCTGCCAAGAAATCCCGCTGCCGCGAGAAGCTGCACCTGCGCTCCTCGCGCTGCCTCGTCAAGACCGCGCGCCGCCCGCAGCGGCTCCGCGTGGAGCTCGCGAAGACCAAGCTCCACCTCCGAAGCGGCCCCCAGCAACCACGGGTGGCTGCCGCACCTTCACCCCCGAGCTTCGTAGCGTCGCCTGACCAGGCAAGTTCAAGCCAGATCTGCCTCCTCGCTACGACGGCACCGCCGACCCCGCGGAGTTCGTGCAACTCTACGAGCTGAGCATGGAAGCAGCAAACGGCGATGAAAAAGTCATGGCGAACTGGTTTCCCATGGCTCTCAAGGATGGAGCCCGCTCCTGGCTCCTGAACCTGCACACAGCTCGATCTCCTCCTGGGACGAGATGCACGACTGCTTCGTCGCCAACTTCCAGGGCACTCGCGACCGCCCGCCGGCCGCGGGTGACCTTCGCCGCATCAAGCAACAACCAGGAGAGACCCTCCAGAAGTACATCCAGCGCTTCAACAACACTCGCCTCAAGATCCCCAAGGTCACGGATGAGGCCATCATCTCCTCGTTCTTTGACGGTGTCCGTGATGTCAAGATGAAGGAAGAGCTCGCTATCCATGAGGAGCTCTGCACATCTCAGGAGCTGTTCAACCTGGCGACCAAGTGCGCAAGAGCTGAGGAGGGGCGCCTCTCCCTCCTCGAACTACCAGCTGCAGGTGTAGAGGAGAAGAAGGCCAAGGCCAAGGATGTGAAGTGCAAGAAGGCAGTTGTGCTCGCAGCGGAGCCCGACACCAAGCGGGGCAGAGATCAGCCCGAGTCATCGAAGAACAGCCGACCGTTCTGCGCCTTCCACAACCTGAACACCCACAACACCAGCGACTGTCAAGAGCTCAGAGCCATACGAGAAGGACGCTTCGGTTGACGCCCCGAGCGCAGCGACCGAGGCTATGGCCGTGGAGGCGGACGCTGGTACGACCGTGGCCCACGCCAGGAGTGGCGCGACCGGCCTCGTGAGGACCGCCGGCAGGACCATCCTCGCGAGGGCGCCTGGAGGGACCAGCCTCGTGAGGATCGCCCCCAAGGCAACGCCCCCAAGACCATTACTATCTGACTTAGTAATGGCGCACCACATAGAAGTGCGCCATTACTAACAATTTTTTTCAAAAAAAAATTCAGAATTTTTTTTCAATTTTTTTCCGCTTTTTCTTAATTTTGGGTCACTATGGCTTAATCTCAGGTCAATATGCTTAATCTCAAGTCAAATCGCACTTTGTGGTCAAACTTCCCGGAAGGTCACCCATCCTCACACTACTCCAACCCGAGCACGCTTAACTTCGCAGTTCTATAAAACGCCAGCACCAGCTCACTTCACAGGCACTTGTTGATATATCTATCATATCAATCATATTAAACCTTGTTGATGTCTAGGACTTTGTTCATGTTCATGAGTGTGCTGAAATTTTGAAAAAATATTTCAAACTTCCCGGTCATATTACGTATCATATTTTGAAAAAAAATCCAATTTTTTCTGTTACTAGTGGCGCACCTAGCAAGTGGTGCGCCACTAGTAAGTTTGATTTTTTTTTCATTTTCCCCCCTCTAGATCTTAAAAGCCCAGTATCTTTCGTTCTGTTAGGCTTTTGGGGATTTTGAAGATGTTGAACAAGGTTCTCCCGATTCAATTCGTATGTAACTTTTCGAGTAGAAGATTTTTCATATAAAAATCTTTTTAATCTGACTTCGTATGCAAAAGTTATGCCCATTTTACTAAATTCTAGAGAGATTTTGCAAATAAAGTCGAAATTCATATTTGTAAATTTTCCCAACAACTAGACCACATATCACATGGGAAACTTATTTTCTTTTATTTTTTTAACATTTCCATCATTTTATTTTATTTTTTAAAAAACTGAAAAGGCGGTCCGGGGGGTGCATTTAGCACCAGGGTTACTAATGGCGCACCTGGTGTGTGGTGCGCCATTAGTAGTTTTGAAAAAAAACATAAAAAAATTTGTTAGTAGTGGCGCACCATGGGATAGTGCGCCATTACTACTAGTTAAAACTAGTAATGGCGCACTGTCCACTGGTGCGCCATTACTAACAATTTCTTTTTTATTTTTTTTCAAAACTACTAATGGCGCACGGTGGGTGTGGTGCGCCATTACTATGTCAACTAGTAATGGCGCACTATCCTCTGGTGCGCCACTACTAACAATTTTTTTCCAAAACTACTAATGGCGCACCACACACCAGGTGCGCCATTAGTAATATGTCAATAATGGCGCACATGTATCTGGTGCGCCACTGCTATATAGCAGTGGCGCACCACATACATGGTGCGCCATTAATGTCCATATCAGCTATAGCCCTTTTCCTAGTAGTGCCAAGTTCATGGCAGTCACCCATCACGGCTACAACGTCCTCAAGATGCCAGGAAGCGGAGGAATCATCACGGTCCCATGTGAGGAGAGGGACGCGATGTGCTCCCTCAAGCACGCCTTCCAAGATGCAGCCATCAACGACCCCGACAGCAGAAGTGAGGGCCCTTCGGAGACCATCCCCAAGAAAAAGCAGCTGCGCCGCACAGGACCTCAGGAGGATGGCGTCGCGGCAGGAGCCTCATCAGGATCAGCGTCCGTCTCAGGGGCGCCTCCCTCCATCGCATAGGAAGGCGCGCCTGGCGCCCTCCTTGGGCAGGGCTCGGGGGCTCTCTTCTGGAGGGCCTCAAGACCTTGCCAACCTCACGAGGGAGGCGCTTGGGCACCACTTGGAGGTGTGCTTCGCGCCACATGTCCCTCAGGAGAGCATAGGGCAAGGAGTGCCCACCACTCAGGAGTTCATCACCAAGACCACTCAGGAGCTGCAAGACGCAAGAGCCATGCGCGGCGACGGCCGCTCACGAGGCGCAGCTCCCCATCCAGGCGAGGATGTTGGGCTGCGTGTCTGCACCGACGTCCCAGGGCTCAACAGGGCCGCCTCTCAGGAGCGCTTCTGGCCTTCACGTGTGGGCCGCTGCCAGGGCCCGCCACACAGCTACGTTCGCATGCCGTTTGGCTTGCCGAGCGTGGCGTCAGCCTATCAGCGCAACCTGCGGCGTGTCCTGGCGGCTCAGGAGGCCAGGTACCATGCCGTCCTGGAAGAGATGGAGATGGTCTTCACGGAACCTCCCGAGCCCCCAGAGCTTCCCGAGGCTCAGGACCCCGGTGGCTCATGAAGAGTCATCCCTTCGACGCATGTCTTCAGCTGCACCAACTCTACTTCGTCTACAGAACCAGGTGACATCTTCCAAGCTCGTTTAGCTGGGAGCGCCCCTCGGGCTGCATCATTCCCATGCCACATGGGTCCGTCCCTGTGGCATGTATCCCTTTTCTTATCTCTTTAGCTTACCTTGCTGGGGGCACCTCTCGGGCTGCATCATCCCCAAGCCGCTCGGGCCGGACCCAGTGGCATGTATCTTCCTGCATTTACCCAAGTTGATCTGCTTTCCATGCTTAACCTGCCAACTACTATCACCTGCTCGACCACCGCCTCGCACGGGGGCCTCCTCACAGGCACGGTGCTAGTTCATGGGTCCGTCCCTGCCACGTCGACAAATCTGAGCGGCTGAGCTCTGGCTTGCGGCACGCCCCGCGCACGTCACCTCACCAGGCCCTCAGTGCCTTCACTTCATCCAGAGCAACCAGCGGCAGGCTGACAGTTATAACGACAAACCATGTTTCTTCTTGTGCCTGTTCACAGGGATCCCATGGGAAGGGTAGCAGGCGGCACTGCGAGTCTCCTTTTCTCTCGTGCAATTCGCTTGCACGTTAAAAGGGGGGCTCCTGAGCATCGCGACTCAGGAGCTCTTACTGGCTCTCCAGCCCTCACCCCCTGGCCTTGACCACGGCATCGCGACCTGGCATACCAGCGGCGGCTGAGCTTGCTCGAGGGCCGGGACCTGAGGACATAGAGCAGTAAGGAGAGCACGGGGGAGGAAGGGAAACTCGTATTGGCCGGCCTGGTTATGCCATACAAGTAGGCGCGCAGCCCTGGCGCAACGTTAGGAATCGCCGCGAAGTCAACGAGATAAGTCCCGCTCATAGATCGGCTGAATGTTGGGGCCAAACGGTCATCCTCTCCTTGCTGCAACCCCGTTGCGGCCACGTCAACTCCCTCTCTTGCCTTACCATGGCTGCTTGAGCGCTAAGGGGGACCTCCTAAGCATCGCACCTCAGGGGCTCTTACTGGACCTCGGGCCGCACACCTCCTGGCTTTGACCACGGCACGTGACCTGGCATACCAGTGACTGCTGGAGCCTGCCTGGGGACCGGGACCCGTCAGCGTAGAGCAACAAGCTATCGCGAGGAGAGAAAGGGGGACCGAGCCTTAACGGGACATGCGTTCATCAAATTTTCATAACAAGGAAGATAAGGACGAAAGGCGTTACAAATCCTTACATGCCCCCACGGGGTACTTCATGATTCTTCGCAGGGGACAAAAGCTAAAACTAAGGGGAATTCTATCTACACCCTCCCGCGGTGGACGCCATCATCAACGTGGGCCGCGGGAGGCCGGCGCCAACCCCATCCAGATCAGCGGCGGTGACGGCTGGACGCTGCAGCTCTGCTCCGAGCATGGCGAGAGCTCGGGGGTACGTAGCTGTCATCGCTCGTCTCCGGAGTCTCGTAGAGCTCAGGAGAGCTGCTGGAGTGGCCGTGAGCGAAGCGCGCGTCAGCCTGATGCTCCTCACCGGGGCAGCACTCCAGGCGGTGGCCCTCCGCATCGAAGACCTTGAAGAAGAGCGTGGAGGCGCCATCGAACTCAAAGTGGATCGCGAGGGCGCCCCTCGTACGGCAGACCCGTGCGATCTCGCCCCAGCCGTGAGTCATGAAGATCTTGCCGGTGGGGACCGCTTTGATCTCTGCTCCGGTCGCCGGAGCGCTGCAGTCGGCATGCTGCAACCAGAGCTCGAGAGGCCTATCGGTGTCAAAACTGGCGGATCTCGGGTAGGGGGTCCCGAACTGTGCGTCTAAGGCGGATGGTAACAGGAGGCGGGGGACACGATGTTTACCCAGGTTTGGGCCCTCTCGATGGAGGTAATACCATACTTCCTACTTGATTGATCTTGATGATATGAGTATTACAAGAGTTGATCTACCACGAGATCGTAGAGGCTAAACCCTAGAACCTAGCCTATGGTATGATTGTTGTTGTCCTACTGACTAAACCCTCCGGTTTATATAGACACCGGAGGGGGCTAGGGTTACACAGAGTCGGTTACAAGGCAGGAGATCTACATATCCGTATTGCCAAGCTTGCCTTCCACGCCAAGGAGAGTCCCATCCGGACATGGGTCGAAGTCTTCAATCTTGTATCTTCATAGTCCAACAGTCCGGCCAAAGGATATAGTCTGGCTGTCCGAGGACCCCCCAATCCAGGACTCCCTCAATAGCCCCTGAACCAGGCTTCAATGATGATGAGTCCGGCGCGCAGATTGTCTTCGGCATTGCAAGGCGGGTTCCTCTACCGAATACTCCATAGAAGACTTTGAACACAAGGATAGTGTCCGGCTCTGCAAAACAAGTTCCACATACTACCGTAGAGAGAATAATATTTCCACAAATCTAATCTGCTGATGACTTTTCATAACGTGACATCACACCACGACCTGATCATTATTCGAACCGTTTTTCTCAATCAGCCTGGCACTGCATGTTTTGCGAGGCGATTTTATTGGCACGTCTTGTCGAAGCGGAGATCGTGTCCCCCTTATTACGGGAATCTCATCAATACGGATGTGGGTAACCCAATCGTGCCCGTTGGTATGACTCCTCGATTTTAGGCAAGTCCCAAACGGCCACGAGGAGGACGCTTGATATTCACCCTCTTTATAAAGAGGCCAAGGCCTGTCCTTTTTCTTCTCGTACTCAATCGAATCCTTCTCCCGCCTCGAGTTCGAACACCCAAGGCTCAGGTCAGGCGCTTCGGACCTTCAACCATGTCCGGATCCAACCTTCAAGGTCGGTGGATGCCCTCCTCTGTCACAGAGGAAGACATCAAGAAGCTAAGAGAGGCTAGGTATTTGACCGCCGAAATCTCGCACAGGCTACCTGCTCGAGGGCAGGTCATTCCCACTCCCGAACCCGGCGAGAGCGTCGTAATCATCTCTCACTTCCTCCGAGGGCTAGGCCTTGTTCTAGATCCCTTTGTTAGGGGGCTCATGTTCTATTACGGGCTGGATTTCCATGACCTGGCCCCGGATTCCATCCTTCACATCTCGTCGTTCATCGTCGTGTGTGAAGGCTTCCTCCGTATTACCCCACACTTCGGCATATGGCTCAAGACCTTCAATGTGAAGCCGAAGATGATTGAGGGGCGGCACGCAGAGTGCGGAGGTGCCGCAATAAGCAAAGGCACCGATGTTCCATGGCTAAAGGGTTCCTTCCCGAAGGTGTCCAGTTTATGGCAACGGGAGTGGTTTTACATCACAGCCCCCCGTGGTACTAAGTGGGTGGCTGCCCCTGCCTTTTGCTCGGGCCCCCCGCCACAACTGACGTCATGGATCAACAAGGGGCTGGACTGGGGGCCAGTAAATGATGTGCCGATATTGCAGAGTCACATCCGAGATCTCTTCAAGAGAGATGTCAACCTGGTCACGGTAATGCAAGTCATGCTAGTTCGTCGAGTCCCGCCTTGCAAACGTCGACCCCTCCATATGTGGGAGTTCAACCCGGAAGGACTGCGAGCTATTCAGCACTTGCTCGGCATGACGCTCGAAGAGATGTACAAATTGTTCTTCGGACCACAAATAAGGTGTCCGGATACCACCGAGGATGCGGGTCTGAGCTGCAATCGTCCAGATACCCAAGTATGTAGCCCTTCGGCCGAACACGTTGTCTCTTTATTTATCACAACATCATTTTGAACAGTCGCTCTTTGACCAGGACAGGGTAGAAAAGGCGAAGATGATCAGGTGTTCGGCCCCCCTTCCCGAAGGCTCAGCAGATCCAGTACTAGCCAGAATGCTTGAGCTTGCGCCTTATCAAGCGTCCTCAGGGGAAGATAAAGGGGGGAATAAAGAGGCTGAAAGCGGGCCTTGCTCATTATTCATCCAAACCGGGGGAATTAGCACCTCCGCGAAGGAGGATAACCGGGGTGAAGAATCTGAAATTCCCTCTCCCCAGGGAAGGAAGAGGACCGCCTCTGAAGACCCCGAAACAATGGTTTCCAAACGAGGGAAGAAATCTTCGCCAGAGGGTCCTGCCTCGGAGGGTACCCTTGCCACACAGTGCCTGCAAGGAGATCAGCCCTCCACCGAGCTGTAAGTAAACAAAAGTACTTAATAGTAAAAATATCCTACTTTACTTCTGGGGACAATAACGGAAGCATATATCTTGTAGTTCGGATCGTAGCCCTTCTCGACAGAGTCCGCCTTCGGGGGATCTTCTTCCGGAGATGATGGAGAGCGAAACACCTCCCCATGCCTCCCCGCCTCATGAGGCGGGCGACCCTGAGGTGTCGTCACGGAGGATTTCTCCTGATCCACCAAGGCCAGATGGTAACCCTTCGCCCCCCTGAAGTCCGGAGAATTCGGCTCCTAAGGAGAGCCACAGAAAGAGTCTGGAACCGTCCGGTGTGCGATCGGACGCACTGATGAATCTTCTGGAGCAAGCGGCTGCCTCGGAAACGCATCGTGCTCTAATGGGCACGGTGGTTGAGAGGATTTGATCCGCCGGAAGCGGGTTGCATGAAGATTTTATGAGCCTGCTGAGAGGCTTTGAGGTACGCAAATAATATATATTTTGACGGTACCGCACATGCTAGGTGTGTCCTATGCAGATAGTAGCCCCTGAGACTCTGGTTGCTGTCGGACAAGACGACAACTAGAGGATCATAGTCCCAGGTAATAACCGTGCTGCCTTTACGTGCAGGCGGCCGAGGGTCCGGTGGCGAGCCGGACTGGTGAATTTGCCGAACTGAAGCGGCAACTTGATGCGGCGGATGCCGACATCGTGCTTGTAAACAACTGGCTTGACGAGGCACGTGGTATGTATTCTCCTGTGATCAACACATATTAAGAGGAGCATGATGCTAGTATCTATAATATGATGTGACTGCAGATGGAGCTGTCGCTGTGGAGACCCTTCGGGCGGAACTTGCCCGGGCCAAGGAACAAGCCAGGAAGAGTGATGCGGCCACCCTGAAGGCGGTCGAATAGCTAAGGGCCGAACAGGCTGCACATTGCCAGAGCAAAGAGAAAATAGCCAAGATGGTTGTTGAGCTAAAAGATGCCGCCGGACGATATGAGCTTCTTGAAAAGGAAAGCCAAGCGAAGGCGGCGGACCTGAAGGAGGCAATGGACGCGGCCAAGAAAACCCGCTCGCAAGTCAGAGCGGCGAAGGAGGAACTCTGTCAAGCCGGAGATATCGCGGCTGGGAAGCCCTTTTTGTTGCGGACGAGGTTCGGAGACCCGAAGTATGCCCCTCTGGATAAATTATGGAGTTCTGCAGACGCGTACTTGGATTTAGCAGCGAGTGCCGCTGATGCGACCAAGTTTTTCAAAGATCAGAAAGATCATGTAGTGGAAAGGTTGTTCTGGTCGTAGTTCAGCACTCCAATGCGTCCGCTGCTGTTACACGAACAAATGGCCGAGTGGGCCGAGCTCCATAGGTTGTCCGGACTTGCTATCAGGTCAGTCGTGGATCACCTTTGGCCAGAAGGGCCAAGGTCGAATAGTTATTTTAGTTTAGTGCAACAGTTCCTTGGTGTTGTGCCGCGCATCGACGCTATGAAGAGGTCGGCGTGCATAGAGGGTGCGCGAATGGCTCTTGCCCATGTCAAGACATACTGGGCAGAGATGGAGGCCACCGCTATTGCAACCCAGAGTTTGGCCGTGGGCCGAGTATCGGCCGAGCACTACTTTGAAGAAGTCCTTGAAGCCGCTCGTTTAATAAAGGCTCAGTGCTCGAAGAATATTATGTTCTAGTGACATGTATTCCTATTGTAAGAACAATGTTTATTAAATTATAAAGGTTGTGTTTATACTTTTGCCTGAAAGTATTATGATGCCTCCTATGTGGCCGTTTATGTATATATGTATATAACCTGAAAGTTTGCAGTCGTCGGCTTCAGCCCCCACGCATATAATGCGGCGGTGTTCGCAAAAAACGCGTATTCACACTTGATCCAACGTCTAGGTCCATTAAGGAGGTGATAGCGCAGCGAACAAGGCAATCGGACTATATTGCTTTAACACTTTCACTTATCCATGGGAGTTTGACCGTGGGACTACTATATAGCCCATGGTACCTCCGCGCTCATCCGAATACGAGGCGCGTACATACATGACCGGGAAACGGCCCTTTTAATGCGGAGGAATCCTGAAGATTCCGCTAAGTCATCGAGTGGTTGACTAGTCTCGCGCTTTATCATGATAGTCAGTTTTCGGCTTTCTCTACTGAGGTGCTCATCCGGATGAACCAGGGCACAATCGCAGTAGTTCTCCCAGTGCCACCTTAGCCGATAGAGCGGAACGTAAGGTAGCAAAACATGGGAGCCAGGCAAACCCAACATTTGACCAAAGACATGATTCAGAGCTGATGCATATAAGGCCAAACTCGCGATGCCGAACACTCCCTAAGGTATTCGGTCTTTACAACATATGCTGGGCCGAATAACGCCCTTGATGATGATCCCTGAGTGTCCAGGTATGTGCATCGTTCTAACGTGGCGAAATGCCAATAACGTCAGCATCGCTCCCACTTATACTCAGTATCGGGAGGATGTGAACAACAAGAGACAGTAAAAAAGGTTTATGCAGGGTCTTAATCTAAAAAGAAACCTTTGAGTGGGTCCCTGCTGCATGTCTGCGCCTGTGTCTTCGTTGTGCCGTATCCTGGAAGGCTGTAGCACGATTGTCGTCTGTAAAAGAGAAGAACTTAGGTGAAAGTTGTCGTGCGAAAAATTGGTTATTCTCAATAAACCATGAAAATTCAAGATAGGTAAAGTTGAGTCGAACTGTCCCTGTTTACACGCGGGAAGCCCCTGGTACCGCCTATGGGGGTATAATCGTCAAACCAATCTCGGGTTTATCTAAGCTGTTATAGCTAGTAATGCAACGGACTCGTCTAGCCGTGTCCGCGGTCTTGACGACCGATCATTTATTCTGGTTGGAGGGGCCGTTTAGTGTTCGGCTGTTAAAGCCGTCGCACATTCTTCCGCGCGTAAGGAACGTTCAATATTTCCGTTAATTGTGATGACGCCACGTGGACCGGGCATCTTGAGCTTGAGGGAAGCGTAATGCGGTACTGCATTAAAATGAGCAAAAGCTGCTCTTCCGAGTAGTGCTTGATAGCCACTTCGGAATGGAGCAATGTCGAAGGTTAACCTTTCGCTTCAGAAGTTGTCAGGAGAACCGAATACAACCTCTAATATTAGAGAGCTCGTGCAGCGGGCCTCTGGGCCTGGTATTGCTCCCTTGAAGGTAGTATTACTATGGCTGATTTTTGTCGGGTCTATCCCCATTTTGCGGACTGTGTCCTATTTTTTATCAGATTAAGACTACTACTGCCGTCCATGAGGACTCGTGTGAGATGGTATCCGCTTATTATTGGGTCTAACATCAAGGTAGCCAATCCTTCATGCCGGATGCTTGTTAGGTGATCCCTGCGATCAAAAGTGATCGGGCAGGCCAACCAGGGGTTGAACTTAGGGGTGACGAGCTCTACGGCGCGTGTGTCTCGGAGAGCATGTTTGCTTCTCCTCTTCGTCACGTGGATCATGTTCACTGTTTGGACCTCTGGTGGGAATTTTTTCTGTCCCCTAGTGCTTTGTTGGTGAGGCTCGTCCTTGTCTTCACTTGGTGTCTCCCTTCCCTTGTATTCGGCGTTTAGCTTACCGGCCTGCTTGAAGACCCAGCATTCTCTGTGGGTGTAATTTGCATGAATCTGACATAGTTTGTCTAGAATCTTGTTTAGGCTGGACGGTCCATCTCTGCTGCCTTTGAAAGGCTTTTTTCGCTGACCCGGTCGAGAGCCCCTGAATCCGGCGTTTACCGCCGTGTTATATGGGTTGTCTTCTTTATTTCGACGCTTGCTTTTACTGCGTCGTGGTTTTCCATTGCCATCCCTTACTTCGGATGTGCCTGGGTCGCTGGTGCTACTACGTGCTAGCCAGCTATCTTCGCCCGCGCAAAAGCGGGTCATGAGGCTTGTCAAGGCTGCCATTGTTCTCGGTTTTTCTTGGCCGAGGTGTCTGGCGAGCCATTCGTCTCGGACGCTGTGTTTGAAAGCTGCTAAGGCTTCGGCGTCCGGGCAATCGACGATTTGGTTCTTCTTAGTGAGAAATCTATTCCAAAGCTTTCGGGCTGACTCTCCGGGCTGTTGAATTATATGACTTAAATCGTCTGCATCCGGAGGTCGGACTTAGGTCCCTTGAAAATTAGCCCGAAAAGCATCCTCAAGCTCCTCCCAACTTCCAATTGAGTTTTCGGGGAGGCTCTTCAGCCAGTGCCGAGCTGGTCCTTTCAGCTTGAGGGGCAAGTACTTGATGGCGTGGAGATCGTCTCCACTAGCCATATGGATATGGAGGATAAAGTCCTCAATCCAGACCCCAGGGTCTGTGGTTCCGTCGTACGCCTCTATGTTTACTGGTTTGAATCCTTCTGGAAATTCGTGGTCCAGCACCTCATCGGTGAAAACATAGGGGGTGTGCGGCACCCCTGTATTTGGATGTGTCGTGGCGTTCTGACGGTTGTAGTGCTCGGTTTTGGTTGTGCGCTGGAGCGCGTTTCCTTGATCCGTAGATGGATCTGGTCGCGCCGGTCTTCTGATGCAAGTCCTCACGTGAATCATGTGCTGACTTATGTGCGGCCTTGTTAGCCGCTCTATCGCGGCCACAAGGTGGTTGATCCGACCGGTCAGCCGTTTTATTTTTCGGCTGTGTGGGCTATAAGGCCTCATCATCAAATTCCGGCAACAACTTGCACTTTGGATAGCTCTTTGTGTGGTAACTACCACCATACTTTTCTTCATTGTCGAGCACTTTGTTCCATCTACTATTGAGCGTATTCTGCACCGCCTTAAGCCTTTGCTTCTGCTTCTTCAGACTCCTCGCGGTGGCAATAAACCTTCTGCAGAGGTTCTCTTATTCCAAGTGCCTTTCCTGGATGATGTGTGCATCCTCGTCCGGACTGTTTTCCTCTCCGGAGGGATGTTGATGAGCTTTATCCTCGGCGTCGCCGTGTTCGGCCAGCGGGTCCGTACTATGTTCGCCGTTTGCTGATTCATCCTGCTCTATCGCTGGGTCAATGTGGTCGTCGTTTCCTCTGGAGTCGACTGGGGTTGTATTGTCTCTTGTGCTGTTATCGCTGTTTTTGCCGAGGCGGGATTTGGAGCGGCGCCTACGCCGATGCTTTGGTTGCTTCTCAAGGGATCTATCCTTTGCTGCCTCCTTCCGTTCCTCGTCATTATTTTCTTTGGGTGTATCCACCATGTATATGTCATGTGATGAAGTCGCTGTCCAGCGCCGTGTGGGCGATGGTTCCTGTTCCTCTCCTGCATCGTCGTCCATGCCGTCGATGTCTTCGGAGTCAAAATCGAGCATGTCAGTTAAATCGTCGATAGTGGCTACTAAGTGGGTGGTGGGTGGGTCACGAATTTCTTCGTCGTCTGCATCCCGTTCTAGCCAGACATAGTTCAGCCAAAGGTATCCTGATAGGGAGAGAGACCTTAATGAATTTAGCACATCGCCAAAAGGCGAGTGTTGAAACATATCCGCGGAGGTAAACTCCATGATCGGCACCCAATCGGATTTGATAGGCACGGACGCGGGCCGCTCGGAGCCCATGGCCGGGGACGAATCCAATGGTTCGGCAACACGGCTCTCGTAGGAGATGAAGTCAGTATTCGGCTCTATCGCCACTGAGAGTGCGGCCTCCGTGGCGGGGTTTATCCACCCGTCCTCAGATGGCGCAATTTGCTCCGGATTGAGGGCCAGAGTAGTTGCAGGTGTGATCTCCCGAACACTGTCCAACGACAGAGTTAAATCATGCTCGTTGTGATTGTGCGGCGCACATGACATGGGCTCGAATCCGCCGAAGATCAAGTCTCCGTGAATGTCGGCAGTGTAGTTCAAGTTTCCAAATTTGACCTGATGGCCAGGGGCGTAGCTTTCGATCTACTCCAGATGGCCAAGCGAATTGGCCCGCAGTACGAAGCCACCGAATACGAAGATCTGTCCGGGGAGGAAAACCTCACCCTGGATCGAATCGTTGCCGATGATTGAAGGAGCCATCAAGCCTTATGGTGACGGCACAGTGGAACTCTCAATGAAAGCACCAATGTCCGTGTCAAAACTGGCGGATCTTGGGTAGGGGGTCCCGAACTGTGCGTCTAAGGCGGATGGTAACAGGAGGCGGGGGACACGATGTTTACCCAGGTTCGGGCCCTCTCGATGGAGGTAATACCCTACTTCCTGCTTGATTGATCTTGATGATATGAGTATTACAAGAGTTGATCTACCACGAGATCGTAGAGGCTAAACCCTAGAAGCTAGCCTATGGTATGATTGTTGTTGTCCTACAGACTAAACCCTCCGGTTTATATAGACACCGGAGGGGGCTAGGGTTACACAGAGTCGGTTACAAGGGAGGAGATCTACATATCCGTATTGCCAAGCTTGCCTTCCACGCCAAGGAGAGTCCCATCCGAACACGGGTCGGAGTCTTCAATCTTGTATCTTCATAGTCCAATAGTCCGGCCAAAGGATATAGTCCGGCTGTCCGAGGACCCCCCAATCTAGGACTCCCTCAAGGCCCCTTCCGCGGCATCATGTCGGAGAAGAACCGCGGGAAGCGGATCTAGGAGCTTGGAGGCATCGGCGCTCACAGCACCAGCTCGCGCGAGGAGTCCGTGGCATGGATTCCGTGGGCGATGGCGCGCGTCGCTGTGGCGCGGCGACCCCGGACGCTGCGTGGGCGGCGCTGCTCGTCGCTCTGTCCTCCTGAGCCCTCGGCTTGGGCGTACAAGGGTAGCGGGTACCCCGGAGGAGGCCGCTCGCACCAAGGCCTCGACACCACCTGCATCGCCGCTTCATCACGACGGTGGACCGACCTCTTCTTCGGCGGAAGTGGCCCCGAGGAGTGGCCTAGCCAAGAAGGCTCACGAGGAGCGGAGATATCAAGGCGGAGCAAACCTCATGAGGCTCTCGCAGCGTGCTTGTTTCCTCTTTGGTGCTAAGGAAGCAGGCGCAGGCGAGGAGTACCGAGGCATCAGGCAAAGGTTGCTATATCGGTGCAACGAGACCAAGACCAGGAGGACGACAAGACGGAGGTCATCGTGGAGCCCAAGACGGCGTCACCACTAGAACCTTTCGCAGGCGAAGACCACTTTTGCCAGGATAGCTTGTACTAGCTGTCCCCCTTCAAATTTGCCCGCCGTTGTTGGCTCCCTTCCCGCTCAATATTTAGGAAGAGTACCAGGGCCTATATAAGTAGAGCTAGCCACCACAGTAGGGGCATCGAGCAGTTCACCCCGCTCTCACCCGCTAAGTCACCAAGCACAAGAACACATCAACCTCAGGAGGCTGTTCTTCCCCTTGTACTGTTCATCATCAGCCCAAGACGCAATCCACCACCACCACACTTGAGTAGGTTATTACACCACAACGGTGGCCCGAACCATTATAAATCTCGTGTCTTTCTGTGTCGCGAGTTCGTCGAGTTCGTCCGCGAGATCATAGCGAGCTAGGGCGTAGATCGGTAGGAGGGAAAGACTTCACGCGCACCCCAGTGTTTGAACCTTAAGGGTTTGCCGGAACCCCACATTCGACAGACATAGAGTGCCTATTCTTGATGGGGAGTTTTATGGTTCTTGGAAAAATGAAATGCTTGTGATTTCAATGAATATAATTTGAACAAGTACATTACTGGCCCTTATGGGCCTCCCATTAATCCTTTGCACCCTACCCCCGATGAGTATCTTGACATGGTTCGCAATCTTAGGACTATTGATCTTATCATTAGATGATTGCCTAGAAATTTTCTTGTGTGCTTGCCTACTGCTGAATGCGCGTATACTATATGGAATTACCTTGAAGAAAGATTTCCGAATTACTCCTTAGAAAATCTAGATGAGATTCTTCAAAAGTCCATTGCTTTTCAAAATATGGAACCTAGTGATCCTAAGTTTGATGAATGTCTATTTGAGGTCCGTGATCTTATGTGTGCCTGATACGTCTCCAACGTATCTATAATTTTTGATTGTTCCATGCTATTATATTATCAATCTTGGGTGTTTTATAATCATTTTATAGTCATTTTATATCATTTTTTGGTACTAACCTATTGACATAGTGCCAAGTGCCAGTTGCTGTTTTCTGCATGTTTTTTACATCGCAGGAAATCAATATCAGACGGAGTCCAAATGCAACGAAACTTCACGGAGAATTTTTTTTGGACCAGAAGGAACGTAATGGGCCCAGGCTGCGCCTGGGGGGGCGCCTCGAGGGGGGCACAACCCACCAGGGCCTGCCAGCAGGCCCAGGCGCACCTTGATGGGTTGTGCCCACGTCAGGTGCCCCCTGGACCGTCTCTTTGCTCTATAAATACCCGAATATTCCAGAAACCCTAGGGGAGTCAACAAAATATTCATCCAGCCACCGCAGTGTCCAGAACCACCAGATCCAATCTACACACCGTCTCGGATGGGGTTCACCACCTTCATTGGTGCCTCTCCGATGATGCATGAGTAGTTCTTTGTAGACCTTCGGGTCCATAGTAAGTAGCTAGATGGGTTTTTCTATCTCGCTGAATTCTCAATACAATGGTCTCTTGGAGATCCATATGATGTAACTCTTTTGCGGTGTGTTTGTTGGGATCCGATGAACTTTGAGTTTATGATCAGTTAAATCTTTTTATATCCATGAAAGTTATTTGAGTTTCTTTGGTCTCTAATATGCATGATTGCTTATAGCCTCGGATTTCTTCTCCGATATTTGGGTTTTGTTTGGCCAACTTGATCTATTTATCTTGCAATGGGAAGAGGTGCTTTGTAGTTGGTTCAATCTTATGGTGCTTGATCCCAGTGACAGAAGGGGAAACGACACGTATATACCGTTGCTACTAAGGATAAAACGATGGGGTCTATCTCTACATAGATAGATCTTGTCTACATCATGTCATCGCTCTTATTGCATTACTCCATTTTTCCATGAACTTAATACACTAGATGCATGCTGGATAGCGGTCGACGTGTGGAGTAATAGTAGTAGATGGAGGCACGAGTCGGTTTACTAATCTTGGACGTGATGCCTATGTAATGATCATTGCCTGGATATCGTCATAATTATTTGAAGTTCTATCAATTGCCCAACAGTAATTTGTTTACCCACCGTTTGCTATCTTTCTCGAGAGAAGCCACTAGCGAAATCTACGGCCCCCGGGTCTTCTTTCTCATATATTTGCTTTGCGATCTATTTTATTTTCACCTTTTATTCAGATCTATTAAACCAAAATACAAAAATACTTTGCTGCACTTTATTTTATTTGCGATCTATTTATTCAACTATTACAACTTTCTCCCGTCAACACGCAATTTCTGGCGCCGTTACCCGAAAGGGATTGACAACCCCTTTAACACGTCGGGTTGCGAGGTGTTGTTATTTGTGTGCAGGGGCTGTTTACGTTTTGTTGCTGGGTTCTCCTACTGGTTCCATAATCTTGGTTTCATATCTGAGGGAAATACCTACCGCTGTTGTGCTGCATCATCCCTTCCTCTTTGGGGAAATACCGACATAGCTTCAAGCGACATCAGTACCACCCGTAGTGGAATATAAAAGTTTACGAGAAACAAAATTCAACCCCGCATAAAATTTTTGTATGATCATCCAAAGATTTAACCCATGAGTTGGGCAATTCCTTAGCTCATTTTCATCCTTTCCCAAGATTGTGCAACATGCTCATGTTCAAGTTGCTTGAAATTCATGATCTGGGTTCTAAGGGAAATATTTTTTGCTGGAGGAAGATACTTAGTGATAAAAGCCTCTTCGCACGTATTCCAAGAATCGATACTATTGCGAGGCAAAGAAGAGAACCAAATTTTTGCGGAATAACGCAAAGAAAACGGAAATAATTTCATCTTCACTACATCATTGTCCACATCTTTTTTCCTTTGCATATCGCATAATTCCACGAAGGTATTAAGATGGGACGCGGCATCCTCATTAGGAGTACTGGAAAATTGATCTTTCATAACAAGATTCAGCAAAGCGGTATTAATATCACAAGACTCCGCACTAGTGGCGGGAGGAGCAATCGGAGTGGCAATAAAATTATTGTTGTTGGTATTTGAGAAATTACATAACTTAGTGTTCTCTTGAGTCATGATGACCACACAACAAGATTGCACTCAAAAACAGATCCAGCATGAAATCGGCGAACGAAAAAAAGAGGCGAATAAAACGACAAAATTTTGTGAAGTGGGGGAGAGGAAAACAAGAGGCAAATGGAAAATAATGTAAATTGCAAAGAGATGAGATTTGTGATTAGGAACCTGGTATATGTCAAAGATCCTCCCCGGCAACGGCGCCAGAATTTCCTTTTGATGTTGCTTGAAGCTACGTCGGTATTTCCTTCAGATATGAAACAAAGGTTATCGAACCAGTAGCAGAACCAAGCAACAAAACGTAAACAACCCCTGCACAAAGATAACAAATCCTCGCAACCCGACGTGTTAAAGGGGTTGTTAATCCCTTCCGGGGTACGGCGCCTCAAGATAGGCAAATAGACGTGAGATAAATTATGGTAGATTGATAGATCGAACGCCAAATAAAATAAATAGAAATAAAACACAACAAGGTATTTTTGTATTTTTTGTTTAATATATCTAAAAATAAATGCAAGAGAAAAGTAGATCGCAAAGGCAAATATATGAGAAAGAGACCCGGAGGCCGTAGGTTTCGCTAGTGGCTTCTCTCGAGAAAAATAGCGAACGATGGGTAAACAAATTACAGTTGGGCAATTGATAGAACTTCAAATAATCATGGCGATATCCAGGCAATGATCATTATATAGGCATCACGTGCAAGATTAGTAGACTGACTCCTGCCTGCATCTACTACTATTACTTCACACATCGACCGCCTCAGGACTGGCCTAGCCAAGAAGGCTCACGAGGAGCAGGGATATCAAGGCGGAGCAAACCTCACGAGCCTCTCGTGACGTGAGCCATGACGATTGGCGCTAGGCGGGCGCCAGCGCGCGCAGCGTCCTTGTTTCCTGTTTGGTGCTAAGGAAGCAGGCGCAGGCGAGGAGTACCGAGGCATCAGGCAAAGGTTGCTGTATCGGTGCAACGAGACCAAGACCAGGAGGACGACAAGACGGAGGTCATCGTGGAGCCCAAGACGGCGTCACCACTAGAACCTTTCGCAGGCGAAGACCACTTTTGCCAGGATAGCTTGTACTAGCTGTCCCCCTTCAAATTTGCCCGCCGTTGTTGGCTCCCTTCCCGCTCAATATTTGGGAAGAGTACCAGGGCCTAAATAAGTAGAGCTAGCCACCACAGTAGGGGCATCGAGCAGTTCACCCCGCTCTCACCCGCTAAGTCACCAAGCACAAGAACACGTCAACCTCAGGAGGCTGTTCTTCCCCTTGTACTGTTCATCATCAGCCCAAGAGGCAGTCCACCACCACCACACTTGAGTCGGGTATTACACCACAACGGTGGCCCGAACCAGTATAAATCTTGTGTCTTTCTGTGTCGCGAGTTCGTCGAGTTCGTCCGCGAGATCTTAGCAAGCTAGGGCGTAGATCGGTAGGAGGGAAAGACTTCTCGTGCACCCTAGTGTTTGAACCTTAAGGGTTTGCCGGAACCCCACATCCGACAGACATAGAGTGCCTATTCTTGATGGGGAGTTTTATGGTTCTTGGAAAAATGAAATGCTTGTGATTTCAATGAATATAATTTGAACAAGTAAATTACTGGCCCTTATGGGCCTCCCATTAATCCTTTGCACCCTACCCCCACGAGTATCTTGACATGGTTCGCAATCTTAGGACTATTGACCTTATCATTAGATGATTGCCTAGAAATTTTCTTGTGTGCTTGCCTACTTCTGAATGCGCGTGTACTATATGGAATTACCTTGAAGAAAGATTTCTGAATTACTCCTTAGAAAATCTAGATGAGATTCTTCAAAAGTCCATTGCTTTTCAAAATATGGAACCTAGTGATCCTAAGTTTGATGAATGTCTATTTGAGGTCCGTGATCTATAACTTTTGATTGTTCCATGCTGTTATATTATAAATTTTGGGTGTTTTATAATCAGTTTATAGTCATTTTATATCATTTTTTGGTACTAACCTATTGACATAGTGCCAAGTGCCAGTTGCTGTTTTCTTTATCTTTTTTACATCGCAGGAAATCAATATCAGACGGAGTCCAAATGCAACGAAACTTCACGGAGAATTTTTTTGGACCAGAAGGAACGTAATGGGCACAGGCTGTGCCTAGGGGAGGCGCCCCGAGGGGGGCACAATCCACCAGGGCCCGCCAGGAGGCCCAGGCGCGCCTTGATGGGTTGTGCCCATGTCGGGTGCCCCCCGGACCGTCTCTTTGCTCTATAAATACCCCAATATTCCAGAAACCCTAGGGGAGTCAACAAAATATTCATCCAGCCACCGCAGAGTCCAGAACCACCAGATCCAATCTACACACCATCTCGGATGGGGTTCACCACCTCCATTGGTGCCTCTCCGATGATGCATGAGTAGTTCTTTGTAGACCTTCGGGTCCGTAGTTAGTAGCTAGATGGCTTTCTCTATCTCGCTGAATTCTCAATACAATGGTCTCTTGGAGATCCATATGATGTAACTCTTTTGCGTTGTGTTTGTTGGGATCCGATGAACTTTGAGTTTATGATCAGTTATATCTTTTTATATCCATGAAAGTTATTTGTGTTTCTTTGGTATCTAATATGCATGATTGCTTATAGCCTCGGATTTCTTCTCCGATATTTGGGTTTTGTTTGGCCAACTTGATCTATTTATCTTGCAATGGGAAGAGGTGCTTTGTAGTTGGTTCGATCTTACGGTGCTTGATCCCAGTGACAGAAGGGGAAACGACACGTATGTACCGTTGCTACTAAGGATAAAACGATGGGGTCTATCTCTACATAGATAGATCTTGTCTACATCATGTCATCGTTCTTATTGCATTACTCCATTTTTCCATGAACTTAATACACTAGATGCATGCTGGATAGCGGTCGATGTGTGAAGTAATAGTAGTAGATGCAGGCAGGAGTCGGTCTACTAATCTTGGACGTGATGCCTATATAATGATCATTGCCTGGATATCGCCATTATTATTCGAAGTTCTATCAATTGCCCAACTGTAATTTGTTTACCCATCGTTTGCTATTTTTCTCGAGAGAAGCCACTAGCGAAACCTACGGCCTCCGGGTCTCTTTCTCATATATTTGCCTTTGTGATCTACTTTTCTCTTGCATTTATTTTTAGATATATTAAACCAAAAATACAAAAATACCTTGTTGTGTTTTATTTCTATTTATTTTATTTGGCATTCGATCTATCAATCTACTACAATATATCTCACGTCTGTTTGCCTATCTTGAGGCGCCGTACCCCGGAAGGGATTAACAACCCCTTTAACACGTCGGGTTGCGAGGATTTGTTATCTATGTGCATGGGTTGTTTACGTTTTGTTGCTTGGTTCACCTACTGGTTTGATAACCTTTGTTTCATATATGAAGGAAATACCTACCGCCGCTGTGCTGCCTCATCCCTTCCTCTATGGGGAAATACCGACGTAGCTTCAAGCAAGATCAAAAGGAAATTCCGGCGCCGTTGTCGGGGAGGATCTTCAACATATACCAGGTTCCTAATCACAAATCTCATCTCCTTGCAATTTACATTATTTTCCATTTGCCTCTTGTTTTCCTCTCCCCCACTTCACAAAATTTTGTCGTTTTATTCGCCTCTTTTTTCGTTTGCCGATTTCATGCCGGATCTGTTTTTGAGTGCAATCTTGTTGTGTGGTCATCATGACTCAACAGAACACTAAGTTATGTGATTTCTCAAATACCAACAACAATGATTTTATTGGCACTCCGATTGCTCCTCCCGCCACTAGTGCGGAGTCTTGTGATATTAATACCGCTTTGCTGAATCTTGTTATGAAAGATCAATTTTCCAGTACTCCTAATGAGGATGCCGCGTCCCATCTTAATACCTTCGTGGAATTATGCGATATGCAAAGGAAAAAAGATGTGGACAATGATGTAGTGAAGATGAAATTAATTCCGTTTTCTTTGCGTTATTCCGCAAAAATTTGGTTCTCTTCTTTGCCTCGCAATAGTATTGATCCTTGTAATACGTGCGAAGATGCTTTTATCACTAAGTATTTTCGTCCAGCAAAAAATATTTCCCTTAGAACCCAGATCATGAATTTCAAGCAACTTGAACATGAGCATGTTGCACAATCTTGGGAAAGGATGAAAATGAGCTAAGGAATTGCCCAACTCATGGGTTAAATCTTTAGATGATCATACAAATTTTTTATGCGGGGTTGAATTTTCTTTCTCGTAAACTTTTAGATTCCACTACGGGTGGTACTGATGTCGCTTGAAGCTATGTCGGTATTTCCCCAAAGAGGAAGGGATGATGCAGCACAGCGGCGGTAAGTATTTCCCTCAGATATGAAACCAAGATTATGGAACCAGTAGGAGAACCCAGCAACACAACGTAAACAGCCCCTGCACACACATAACAACACCTCGCAACTCGACGTGTTAAAGGGGTTGTCAATCCCTTTCGGGTAACGGCACCAGAAATTGCGTGTTGACGGGAGAAAGTTGTAATAGTTGAATAAATAGATCGCAAATAAAATAAAGTGCAGCAAAGTATTTTTGTATTTTTGGTTTAATAGATCTGAATAAAAGGTGAAAATAAAATAGATCGCAAAGCAAATATATGAGAAAGAAGATCCGGGGGCCGTAGATTTTGCTAGTGGCTTCTCTTGAGAAAGATAGCAAACGGTGGGTAAACAAATTACTGTTGCGCAATTGATAGAACTTCAAATAATTATGACGATATCCAGGCAATGATCATTACATAGGCATCACGTCCAAGATTAGTAGACCGACTCCTGCCTGCATCTACTACTATTACTCCACACATCGACCGCTATCGAGCATGCATCTAGTGTATTAAGTTCATGGAAAAACGGAGTAATGCAATAAGAACGATGACATGATGTAGACAAGATCTGTTTATCTATGACGGTACATATAGATCCCATCTTTTTATCCTTAGTAGCAATGATACATACGTGTCGGTTCCCTTTCTGTCACTAGGATCAAGCACCATAAGATCGAACCCACTACCGGGCACCTCTTCCCATTGCAAGATAAATAGATCAAGTTGGCCAAACAAAACCCAAATATCGGAGAAGAAATATGAGGCTATAAAAGATCGTGCATATAAGAGATCAAAGAAACTCAAATAACTTTCATCGGATCCCAACAAACACACCGCAAAAGAGTTACATCATATGGATCTCCAAGAGACCCTTGTATTGAGAATTCAGCGAGAGAGAGAAAGCCATCTAGCTACTAACTACGGACCGAAGGCCTACAAGGAACTACTCATGCATCATCGAAGAGGCACCAATGGAAGTGGTGAACCCCTCCATGATGGTGTCTAGATTGGTTTTGGTGGTTTTAGACTCTGTGGCGGCTGGATGAATATTTCGTCGATGCTTCTAGGGTTCTGGTATTTTTGGGGTATTTATAGAGCAAAGAGGCAGTCCGGGGGGCACCCGAGGTGGGCACAGTACACCAGGGTGCGCCTGGGCCTCCTGGCGCGCCCTGGTGGGTTGTCCCCTCCTCGGGACTCCCCCCAGCTGCAACTAGGGCCCAATTTCTTTCTTTTGGTCCATAAAAAGTCATCATGAAGTTTCATTGCATTTGGACTCCGTCTGATATTGATTTCCTGCGATGTAAAAAACATGGAAAAACAACAACTGGCACTTGGTACTATGTCAATAGGTTAGTACCAAAAAATGATATAAAATGACTATAAAATGATTATAAAACATCCAAGATTGATAATAAAACAGTATGGAACAGTAATAAATCAGCATCCCCGATCTTAACTCCTGCTCGTCCTCGAGTAGGTAAGTGATAAAAACAGAATTTTTGATATGGAGTGCTGTTTATCAAGTCATATCATATTCTTCTCTTTATAGCATGGACATTTGGACTTTTATGTGATTCAAAGCAATAGTCTAGTTTTGACATAATAATTTAGATACTCAAGCATATCAACAAGCAACCACGTCTTTCAAAATATCAATGCTAAAATAAGTTATCCCTAGCCCATCATGCTCAAACATTGATCCATTCATGAAGCACACTCGAATATTAACTACACCCAATACTTAAGCATGATCATATTGCCTCCTACCTGGTGCTTTTTATGAGAGAAGATGGAGACTCAAAATAGAAATTGCATAAAGTAAAAGAAAGGCCCTTCATAGAGGGAGGTAGGGATTTTTAGAGGTGCCAGAGCTCAAAGCGAAAAAATTAGAGATAAAAACATTTTGGGAGGTGTATCCATCCCACCAACGAAAATGACTCAGAGTTACGGACACTTTCCATGCTAGATATGCCATAGGCGGTTCCCAAAAAGAAAATAAAGTTTATTCCTGTTTCCACCATTCTTTCACTTTCCATGGCTAACCATATCCACGGGTACCTTCCATACCAACACTTTCCAAGGAATTTATTATTTGACAACATAAATTAAATTCATTTTTGCATTTCGGGACTGAGCATCCCTAAAACCTTTGCCTTACTCTCGTGCAATAACAAGTGAATAAACACTCATCTTGAGAATAACACATCCAGCATGGAAAATATTAGCCACCTATTACCGTTCCACGAGCGAAACAAACACACAAAAGAGAAGTTTATTTTGAAAATTAGAGATGGCACATGCAAATTTGCTTAGAACGGCAAAAGAATACCGCATATAGGTAGATATAGTGGACTCATGTGGCAAAACTGGTTTAAAGGATTTTGGGTGCACAAGTAGAGGTCATTCTTAGTGCAAAATGAAGGCTAGCAAAAAGATTGAGAAGCGACGAACCAAGAAACGAATAATCTCATAAGCAAGCATTAATCATAATTAACACCGAATAATGCACCACAAGTAGGATATAATTTTCATTGCATGATTATTAACTTTCATGCATGCATAGGGAATCACAAACCATAACACCAATATTCTTACTAGAGCACAATTACTCATCAACATAACTCACATATCACATCATCATATCTCAAAACTATTACTAAAAATGAAGTTTATTTTGTCCAATGATCTTCATGTCATTTTCTTCTTTATACTTCTTGGATATCTATCACTTTGGGACTAATATTCATGTGTTTCTTTTCACAAACTCAAACAAATGTAAGTGAAGATCATGAGCATAACAAATTTTCTTTCTCTCAAAATAATTTAAGTGAAGCAAGAGAGGATTTCTTCAAAATTTTACTAACTCTCAAATAAATCTAAGTGAAGCAAGAGAGCATTTCTTCAAAAACAACAAAGCACACCATGGTCAAAAAGATATAAGTGAAGCACTAGAGCAAGTCCTAGCTCATAAAAGATTTAAGTGAGGCACAGATAGCAATTCTAACAAGTCCTGATATAATTTTGGCTCTCTCAATTAGGTGTGTCCAGCAAGGATTGATGACTTAAAACACAAAATGAAACAAGCAAAGACTCATATCATGCAAGACGCTCCAAGCAAAACACATATCATGTGACAAAAAAAAATATAGTTTCGAGTAAAATACCGATAGTTGTTGGAAGAAAGCAGGGATGCCACTCGGGGGCATCCCCAAGCTTAGTTGGTTTCTGATTTTTGGATAATAGCTTGGGATTCCGGGGCATCCCCAAGCTTAGGCTCTTCCATCCTTCCTTCATCCATCGTAAGCTAACCCAAAACTTGAAAACTTCAATCACACAAAACTCAACAAAACCTTTGTGAGATTCGTTAGTATAAGAAAGCAAACCACTACTATAAGTGCTGTATCAAACCCATTCATATGCTGTTTTTGTATTATATCTACTGTATTCCAACTTCTCTACGGCAAAAACTCATCAAAGAAAACCATAGAGCCATCAAAATAAGCAGACAACACAAACAAAACATAATCTGTCAAAACAGAACAGTCTGTAGTAATCTGACTTTTGCAAATACTTCTGAACCCCAAAAATTCTACCAAATTAGTACGACCAGGGTAATTTTTATATTAATCTTATGCAAAAATAATCAGGGAAAAATCTCTTTTCTGTGATTTATGAAAATTATTTTCGTGAGCGCAAAGTTTCTGTCTTTTTCAGCAAGATCAAACAACTATCACCCAAGAAGATCCTAAAGGCTTTACTTGGCACAAACACTAATTAAAACACAAAAAACACAATCATACCAGTAGCATAATTGTGCAAACACACAAAAACATAAAGCAAAAAGCAAAATTAAAATTTATTCATTGGGTTGCCTCCCAACAAGCGCTAGTTTTACGCCCTTAGCTAGGCATAAGATTTCAACGATGCTCACATGATAGATAATAATGAAACACAGAGAGAGCATCATGAAACATGTGACAAACACATTTAAGTCTAACATACTTCCTATGCATAGGAATTTTATAAGCAAACAAATTATCAAGACAAGAAATATCAAACATATGCAAGGAAGAAGAAAGAAACAATAGCAATCTCAACATAACGAGAGGTAAATTAGTAACATGAAAATTTCTACAACCATATTTTCCTCTCTCATAATTAAATGTAGGATCATAATCAAATTCAACAATATAGCTATCAAATAAAATTTTCTTTTTATGATCCACATGCATGCAAAGTTGACACTCTTCCAAAATAGTGGGATCATCAAATAAAGTCATGACCTCTCCAAGCCCACTTTCATAAGATTTAACACTCTCCAAATATGTGGGATTATTTTTAGCTAAAGTTGACACTCTTCCAAACCCACTTTAGATATTATCGCAAACATATTCATCATGAGGCTTAAATAAATTTTCAAGATCATAAGAAACATTATCACCCCAATCATGATCATTGCAATAAGTAGTGGACATGACAAAACAAGCATCCCCAAGCTTGGGGTTTTGCATATTATTAGCACAATTGACATTAATAGAATTTGTAGTAAAATTATTGCAATCATGCTTTTCATTCAAGGAGCTATCATGAATCACTTCATAAATTTCTTCATCACAATTTTCAGATTCACGATTCTCAAGCAAAACTTCATAGAGATAATCTAGTGCACTCAACTCACTAGCAATTGGTTCATCATGATTGGATCTTTTAAAAAGATTAGCAAGTGGATGGGGATCCATATCAATAGATTTTTAGCAAGCGAAGATGCAAGCATATAGAAGGCACATGGCAACACAAGCAAACAAAAGATCTGACGAGAAAAAGGCGAACAAAAAAGAGGGCGAATAAAACGCCAATTTTTGTGAAGTGGGGGAGAGGAAAACGAGAGGAAAATGGCAAATAATGTAAATTGCGAGGAGATGAGATTTGTGATTAGGAACCTGGTTATGTTGAAGATCTTCCCCAGCAACGGTGACAGAAATTCCTTTTGATGTCGCTTGAAGCTACGTCGGTATGTCCCCAAAGAGGAAGGGATGATGCATCACAGCGGCGGTAGGTATTTCCCTCAGATATGAAACCAAGGTTATCGAACCAGTAGGAGAACCAAGCAACACAACGTAAACAACCCCTGCACACAAATAACAACACCTCACAACCCGACGTGTTAAAGGGGTTGTCAATACCTTTTGGGTAACGGCGCCAGAAATTGCGTGTTGACGGGAGAAAGTTGTAATATATTGAATAAATAGATCGCAAATAAAATAAAGTGCAGCAAAGTATTTTTTTTATTTTTTGTTTAATAGATCTGAATAAAAAGTGCAAATAAAATAGATCGCAAAGCAAATATATGAGAAAGAAGACCCGGGGGCGTAGATTTCACTAGTGGCTTCTCTCAAGAAAGATAACAAACGGTGGGTAAAAAATTACAGTTGGGCAATTGATAGAACTTCAAATAATTATGACGATGTCCAGGCAATGATCATTACATAGGCATCACATCCAAGATTAGTAGACCGACTCCTGCCTGCATCTACTACTATTACTCCACACATCGACCGCTATCCAGCATGCATCTAGTGTATTAAGTTCATGGAAAAATGGAGTAATGCAATAAGAATGATGACATGATGTAGACAAGATCAGTTTATCTATGGCGGTAGATATAGATCCCATCTTTTTATCCTTAGTAGCAATGATACATACGTGTCGGTTCCCTTTCTGTCACTGGGATCAAGCACCGTAAGATCGAACCCACTACCGGGCACCTCTTCCCATTGCAAGATAAATAGATCAAGTTGGCCAAACAAAACCCAAATATCGGAGAAGAAATGTGAGGCTATAAGAGATCGTGCATATAAGAGATCAAAGAAACTCAAATAACTTTCATGGATATAAAAAGATGTAACTGATCATAAACTCGAAGTTCATCAGATCCCAACAAACACACCGCAAAAGAGTTACATCATATGGATCTCCAAGAGACCATTGTATTGAGAATTCAGCGAGAGAGAGAAAGCCATCTAGCTACTAACTACGGACCCGAAGGTCTACAAGGAACTACTCACGCATCATCGGAGAGGCACCAATAGAAGTGGTGAACCCCTCGTGATGGTGTCTAGATTGGATCTAGTGGTTCTGGACTCTACGGCGGCTGGATGAATATTTCGTCGATGCTTCTAGGGTTCTGGTATTTTTTGGGGTATTTATAGAGCAAAGAGGCGGTCCGGGGGACACCCGATGTGGGCACAACCCACCAGGGCGCGCCTGGGTCTCCTGGCGCACCCTGGAGGGTTGTCCCCTCCTCGGGACTCCCCCCAGGTGCAACCAGGGCCCAACTTGTTTCTTTTGGTCCATAAAAAATCATCATGAAGTTTCGTTGCATTTGGACTCCGTCTGATATTGATTTCCTGCGATGTAAAAACATGGAAACAATAGCAACTAGCACTTGGCACTATGTCAATACGTTAGTACCAAAAAAGATATAAAATGACTATAAAATGATTATAAAACATCCAAGATTGATAATAAAACAACATGGAATAATAAAAAATTATAGATACGTTGGAGACGTATCAGGTACTTTTATGGAAATTACTTTGGGTGAAGCCACCAAATTGCTTGATAATATCATGGCAAATTATTCACAATGGCGTACTGAAAGAGCTCCTACTAGTAAAAAGGTTAATTCTGTTTAAGAAATTTCTTCTTTGAGTGAAAAAATTGATGCTCTTATGAAATTGGTTGCTAGCAAAAGTGCTCCTATTGATTTTAATGATATGCCTTTGTCTACTTTGATTGAGCAAAATAGTGATGCCGTTGATGTGAATTTTAACTCTCGAAATAATTTCAATAACAATGCTTATAGAGGTAATTTTAGTCCTAAGCCTTTTCCTAGTAATTCCTCTAATAATTATGGTAATTCCTATGGAAATCAATCTTATAATAATAATAGTAACACCTCTGATATTGAGAATAATATTAAAGAATTTATCAATACGCAAAAAGTTTTCAACACTTCCATAGAAGAAAAGTTGAGTAAGATTGGTGATTTGTCTAGAAGTGTTGATAGAATTGCTCATGATGTGGAAAATCTCAAGATGAAATTTTTTGTGCCTAAGGTTGATGAATCAATTAAAGCTCTTTATGTTTCTATGGATGAAAGTAAGAAAAGAACTACTATGCTTAGAGCTAAATGAGAATTTATTGAAAAAGCGTTTTCTAGTGATTTCTTTCGTAAAAGTGATGAAGATCTTAAAATGATTGGTGTTTATTCTAGTGATTCCTTGTTTAGCAAAGTTAAGATTGATGAAAATGGGACTGGAGAATAGCCAACTTTAGGTAGAAGGCGTCCCAATATTTCGGAGGGTGAAAATCTTGTTGAGAAAAATGATAAAAGTGGGTTTGGAGAGGTCAAAACTTTAACTAGTGATGTGCCCACTTTTTTTTGGATTACAAAGACTTTAATTATGATAGTTGCTCTTTGATTGATTGTATTTCTTTTTTGCAATCCATGATAAATTCACCCCGTGCTTATGAACAAAATAAAGCTTTTACTAAACATATTGTTGATGCTATGATGAAAGCTTTTGAAGAAAAATTGGAATTGGAAGTTTGAATTCCTAGAAAATTGCATGATGAATGGGAACCTACCATCAAAGTCAAGATTAAAAATTATGAGTGCTTTGCTTTGTGTGACTTGGGTGCTAGTGTTTCTACAATTCCGAAATCTTTATGTGATGTGCTTGGTCTTACTAATCTTGAAGAATGTTCTTTGAATTTGCACTTGGCGGATTCTACTACAAAAAGCCTATGGGAAGAATTAATGATATTATTATTCTTGCAAATAGGAATTATGTTCCCATAGATTTTATTGTTCGTGATATTGATTGCAATCTGTCTTGTCCAATTATTCTTGGTAGACCGTTTTTATGCACTATCGGTGTCGTGATTGATATGGAAGAAGGCAATATTAAGTTCCAATTTCCTTTGAGGAAGGGTATGGAACACTTTACTAGAACAAGAATTAAGCCACCCTATGAATCAATCATGAGGGCATCTTATGGATCTCGAACCAAAGATGACAAAACTTAGATCCTTGCTTTATGCCTAGCTAAGGGCGTAAAACTATAGCGCTTGTTGGGAGGCAACCCAATGAATAATTTTTTTTGCCTTTTGATTTATATTCTTGAGTGTTTTCACAATTATGCTAATGTTATGATTGTGTTTTTTGTGTTTTAGTTAGTGTTTGTGCCAAGTAAAACCGATAGGATCTTCTTGGGTGATAGTTGTTTGATCTTGCTGAAAAAGGCAGAAACTTTGTGCTCACGAAAACAATTCTAATTTTTTATCAGAAAGAGATTTTGCCCTGATTATCTTTGCAGAAGGTTAATATACAAATTAACCTAGTCTTCCTATTTTTTTCAGAATTTTTGGAGTTACAGAAGTATTCGAAAAAGTCAGATTGCTACAGACTGTTCTGTTTTGACAGATTCTGTTTTCTTTGCGTTGTGTGCTTGTTTTGATGGCTCTATGGTTTTCTTTGATGAGTTTTTGCCATAGAAAAGTTGGAATACAGTATATATAATGCAAAAACAAAATATGAATTGGTTTGGTACAATACTTATAGTACTGGTTTGCTTTCTTATACTAACGGATCTCACGAAGGTTTTGTTGAGTTTTGTGTGGTTGAAGTTTTCAAGTTTTGGGTTATCTTACGATGGATGAAAGAAGGATAGAAGAGCCTAAGCTTGGGGATGCCCCAGCATCCCAAGCAATTATCCAAAAATGAGCAACCAACTAAGCTTGGGGATGCCCCCGAGTGGCATCCCCTCTTTCTTCTAACGACCATCGGTATTTTATTCGAAGCTATATTTTTATTCATCACATGATATGTGTTTTGCTTGGAGCGTCTTGTATGACATGAGTCTTTGCTTGTTTTATTTTGTGTTTTAAGTCATCTATCCTTGCTGGTCACACCTATTTGGGAGAGCCAAAATTATGTCATGACTTGTTAGAATTGCTCTCTATGCTTCACTTAAATTTTTATGAGCTATGGACTTGCTCTAGTACTTCACTTATATCTTTTTGAGCATGGTGTGCTTTAGTATTTTTGAAGAAATGCTCTCTTTCTTCACTTAGATTTATTTGAGAGTTAGTAAAATTTTGAAGAAATTCTCTCTTGCTTCACTTAAATTATTTTGAGAGAAAGAAAAAATTATGCTCTTGATCTTCACATATATTTGTTTGAGCTTATGAAAAGCAACACATGAAAATTAGTCAGAAAGTGATAGATATCTAAGAAGGATATAATAAAATCTTTCATGAAGATCATTGGACAAAATAAACTTGATTCTTAGTAATAGTTTTGAGATATGATGATGTGATATGTGAGTTATGTTGATGAATAATTATGCTTTAGTAAGAATATTGGTGTTAAGGTTTGTGATTCCCTATGCAAGCACGCAAGTCAATAGTCATGCAATGAAATTATATCCTACTTGTGGTGCATTATTCAGTGTTAATTATGCTTAATGATTGCTTATGAGATTATTCGTTTCTTGGTTGTTCGCTTCTCAATCTTTTGCTAGCCTTCATTTTGCACCAAGTATGATCTCTACTTGTGCATCCAAAATCCTTTAAACCAATTTTGCCACACGAGTCCACTATATCTACCTATATGCGGTATTCTTTTGCCGTTCTAAGCAAATTTGCATGTGCCTTCTCTAATTTTCAAAATAAACTTCTCTTTTGTGTGTTTGTTTCGCTCACGGAGCGGTGAGGGGTGGCTAATATTTTCCATGCTGGATGTGTTATTCTCACGATGAGTGTTTATTCACTTGTCATTGCACGAGAGTAAGGCAAAGGTTTTAGGGATGCCCAGTCCCGAAATGCAAAAATGAATTTACTTTATGTTGTCAAATAATAAATTCCTTGGAAAGTGTTGGTATGGAGGGCAACCATGGATACGGCTAGCCATGGAAAGTGAAAGTATGGTGGAAAAAGGAATAAACTTTATTTTTTGTTTGGGAACCGGCTATGATATATCTAGCATGGAAAGTGTTGGGAACTCTAAGTCATTTTTGTTGGTGGGATGGATACACCTCCCAAAATGTTTTTATCTCTATTTTTCGCTTTGAGCTCTGGCACCTCTACAAATCCCTACTTCCCTCTGCCAAGGGCCTTTCTTTTACTTTATGCAATTTTTATTTTTTAATTTGAGTCTCCATCTTCTCTTATGAAAGCACCAACTAGGAGGCAATATGATCGTACTTAAGTATTGGATGTAGTTAATATTCGAGTGTGCTTCATGAATGGATCAATGTTTGAGCATGATGGGCTAGGGATAACTTATTTTAGCGTTGATTTTTCGAAAGCCATGGTTGCTTGTTGATATGCTTGAGTATCTAAATTATTATGTCAAAACTACACTATTGCTTTGAATTACATAAAAGTCCAATTGTCCATGCTATAAAGAAAAGAATATGATATGACATGTTAGGCAGCATTCCACATCAAAAAATCTGTTTTTATCACTTACCTACTCGAGGACGAGTATGAGTTAAGCTTGGGGAAGCCGATACGTCTCCAACGTATCTATAATTTTTGATTGTTCCATGCTATTATATTATGAATCTTGGATGTTTTATAATCATTTTATAGTCATTTTATATCATTTTTTGGTAATAACCTATTGACATAGTGCCAAGTGCCAGTTGTTGTTTTCTGCATGTTTTTTACATCGCAGGAAATCAATATCAAACGGAGTCCAAATGCAATGAAACTGCACGGAGAAATTTTTTGGACCAGAAGGAACGAAATGGGCCCAGGCTGCGCCAGGGGTGTTGCCCCGAGGGGGGCACAACCCACAAGGGTGCGCCAGGAGGCCCAGGCGCGCCCTGGTGAGTTGTGCCCACCTCGGGTGCCCCCCGGACCGCCTCTTTGCTCTATAAATACCCCAATATTCAAGAAACCCTAGGGGAGTCGATGAAATATTCATCCAGCTGCCGCAGAGTCCAGAACCACCAGATCCAATCTAGATACCATCTCGGATGGGGTTCACCACCTCCATTGGTGCCTCTCCGATGATGCGTGAGTAGTTCTTTGTAGACCTTCGGGTCCGTAGTTAGTAGCTAGATGGCTTTCTCTCTCTCGCTGAATTCTCAATACAATGGTCTCTTGGAGATCCATGTGATGTAACTCTTTTGCGGTGTTTTTGTTGGGATCCGATGAACTTTGGGTTTATGATCCGTTATATCTTTTTATATCCATGCATGTTATTTGAGTTTCTTTGGTATCTTATATGCATGATTGTTTATAGCCTCGTATTTCTTCTCCAATATTTGGGTTTTGTTTGGCCAACTTGATCTATTTATCTTGCAATGGGAAGAGGTGCTTTGTAGTGGGTTCAATCTTACGGCGCTTGATCCCAGTGACGGAAGGGGGAATGACACGTGTGTATCATTGCTACTAAGGATAAAATTATGGGGTCTATCTCTACATAGATAGATCTTGTCTACATCATGTCATCATTCTTATTGCATTACTTCGTTTTTCCATGAACTTAATACACTAGATGCATGCTGGATAGCGGTCGATGTGTGGAGTAATAGTAGTAGATGCAGGAAGGAGTCGGTCTACTAATCTTGGACGTGATGCCTATATAATGATCATTGACTCGATATCATCATGATTATTCGAAGTTCTATCAATTACCCTACAGTAATTTGTTTACCCACCGTTTGCTATTTTTCTTGAGAGAAGCCACTAGCGAAACCTACGGCCCCCGGGTCTCTTTCTCATATATTTGCCTTTGCGATCTAATTTTCTCTTGCATTTATTTTCAGATCTATTAAACCAAAAATACAAAATACCTTGCTGTGTTTTATTTCTATTTATTTTATTTGGCGTTCGATCTATCAATCTAGTACAATTTATCTCACTTCCGTTTGCCTATCTTGAGGCGTCGAACCCCGGAAGGGATTGACAACCTCTTTAACACGTCGGGTTGCGAGGATTTGTTATCTTTGTGCAGGGGCTATTTACGTTGTGTTGCTTGGTTCTCCTACTAGTTCGATAACCTTGGTTTCATATCTAAGGGAAATACCTACCGCCGCTATGCTGCATCATCCCTTCCTCTTTGGGGAAATGCCTACATAGCTTCAAGCGACATCAGTGCCAAAGGAAATGTTGGGGTCATTAGTAGCATCATTTCAGAGTCAATTAGAATTCATAAACTTGAACATTGTCATGGTCATAAATCTAACAAATCACTCGACCTAGGTGATGATCATATTGATGATGTTGGGCATGGTTATTATGATGAATACGAAGATAGTGATGCTGCTTGAAGAGTCTATGAGGCATTTTGGTCTTATGGCTAATCTTCGTGACTAGCTATATGGCCGGAAGAAAAGAGTGGTTTCTTGATAGTGGATGTACCGATCACATGATAGGAGATAAAGATATGTTCCGCGAGCTTGCTAAGAATGATGGTCCACACAAGTATGTCACTTTTGGAGACAACTGTCACATCCTAGTTAGTTCATGCATTAGAGTGTTGCATCATGTCTACATTTCACAGAAACCTGAAATGGGGATGCCAGAAACCCCCAGCACCCCCCCTGGAACAACTAGGGTTTACTAAAATTCTTTTCAATGAACCTGAAATGCCCTCCATAAATGTTCACCACCTTTGGTCTTGGCTAAAACCTCTGCCAAAAATGGTTTCATATTTTTGGAGGCCATCTTGGATTTTTGCACAAGCCATAAGTATTTGCATTTGGGCATTTTAAATGCTATAAATATTTTCAAATGCCCAAATAATCTTGAAGGTATTTTTAGGCTGTTGGGAATAATCTCAAAGGTGCCCCAGAATATTTCCAGGATTTTCCAAATGAAATAGTATTTTTACTATTTCAAAACACAGTACAGAAATAAATAAAAAGAGAAAAGAATAGAAGGCAGAGAAACTTACCTGGCAGCCCACCTGGCGGCCCAGCACTGTGCTGGCCCGCGCCAGTCAGCTGCCTGCTCTCGCCAGAGCAGGCAGAGAGGTGACGCTGGCGAGCGCGAGCTCGCCACCGCGCCACCTGCTTGCCGCCCTCGCCGCGGATGAGCTGGCCGACCTCCCTCGACGCGCCCCGAGCCCCTGGACATCGCCATTCTCCCCCATCGCCTCTCCCTCGCCTTCTTCCCACCATGGCCGACGCCGCCGCAGCCACCTCACCGGAGTAGCCGCGCCCACCGTCGACCTCGCGCCGTACCACCGTGTCCTACAGCACCACCGTCGCCCACTCCTTCGAGCAAGCCGAGCCCCGAGCGCTCGGTTGCCCCGAAGCTCCGCCACCGACCTCGCCTTCGCCGCTCACCGTCGGAGATCCCCTCCGCCGTCGCCACTGCTACAGCTCGTCTCCGACCTCGCCGCCTGCTCCGTCGCAACCGCCGTGAGCATGGCCACCTTCCCATCCTCTCCTCTCTCTCTCTCGAGCTCTGTAGCCACCGCACAAAGCTCACCCGTACGCGCCGCCGCACGAGCTCGTCGCCGACGAGGCTCCGGCCATCCAACGGCCACACCACCGTAGCCATTAGCTTCACCGCAACGCCAGGAACCCGTAGCACCCTCGCACGTTCCTCACCGTGCTCTCTAGCTACGGTTTCAACCACGCCCGTACCCCGGCAGCCGCACGGCTCGTCGCCGGCGTCGATTCCGGCGACCCCGAGCTCCACTACCACCACCAGTCGACGCGGCTCGCCCCCAGCTACACGTAGGTACTCTCCGCCGTCCTTTTGGTCGCCGGAGGAGGGAACCCGCACTCCACCGCCGCGTCTGGACGTCGCCGGCGGCTAAACGCCGGCGGGTCAGCATGGTTTGACCACGGGTTGACCCCCCAGGGTCACTGACAAGTGGGGCCCGCTTGCTAAATAAATCTGGGTTAGAGTTAAAACTAATTCTAAATAACTAATTACCTAACAGTGACACTGACACAGGGGACCCACACGTCAGGTTTGACCTGGACGACCCCGTTGACTTGCTGACGTCACACTGACGTCAGGCTGACGCAGTAAAGCATTTACTGGAATTATTCTTATATTGGAAATTCCAGAAATTATCACAAACTTCAAAAAATCATAGAAAATAATCTATAGCTCAGAATGAAAAGATTTATATATGAAAAATGATCAGAAAAATCCATTCTATCCATCTGTACTGGTTTCATGCATGATTAAGCAAGTTAACCTACTGTTTTATACAGAACAAGATAAAGCATTAATATGGGCCATTTATGAACTTGGAATTTGAATCTTTGATTCAAATTAGTTCAAACCCATCTGGTCTTAGTTGCATTAGCCCAACACATCCATCTTGCCATGTCTCATGCATGCATCATATTGTTGCACTTGCTTGGTGTTGATTGTGCTTCGGTATGCTCATCGTGGTAGGTCCTGCCTCCGAGGATATTCACGAGTATCCAACTGAAGGGCAGTATCCCACCACCACTCCGTCAGGCAAGCAACCCATTGATCATTTCGATACAAACCCATCTTCTCGCTTCTGCTCTCGTTTACTGCATTAAGACAACGCGATTCAAACTGCTGTGTGTTGCGGTAGTTGAACCCACTTTCCTTTGCATGACCTGTCATTGCCACAGTAACTAGATGAAACCCACTAGCATGTGTAGGAGTTGATTGAGCCATGTTGTGTGTTCCTACAATGCTATGCTTGCTATGCTTAGAGTTGTGTCAGGTCTGGATCATCAGGGTGATGAACTAGAGTGAAAGTGTGTGTGTCGGTAAAGGGAGTAAAGTGTTGAATACGATTTGGTAAAGGTATCGATGGGAGGCCATGTAGGAGTACATGGTGGGTTGTTTCATTGAGACCGTCCCTAAGAACTGAGATCTGTATGCATGATTTAAGATTCAGCTACTTCCACACATTGGGCCCGAAACCAATGGACCCCCTCGGCTTCTTATTCACCCTTGTCCTCTGTCCAGGAGTTGCACGTAGTTTCTGGTGTTTGTAGTAAGCTGGAGGCCGTGGACAGCGCTGACCAAGGGGTGGGCTGTGATGCGGTAGGCTCGTGGCACGGTGTACCGAGTCGCCCGTTTGGTGTCCGGGAACCCTGCACACATCGTTTGGGGCCATATGTGGAAACCTCGGCCGGACTCCCTGTGGATGGAACCTAAATAGGCGATAAACCTGGACTAGAGACTCGAGTGTTTAGGTAGGCTGTGGCCGACACCCACGTTGGGCTTCCGCTTGAAGGTTGCCGAGTACACGTCGTGTAGCGACGATAAGTGGTGAGAGCGTGTGTGACGAAGTACACCCCTGCAGGGTATGAAACTATTCGAATAGCCGCGTCCGCGGTAAAGGACTACTTGGTCGCTTATGCATTTCATAGACAAGTAAATGGATACTACTAAAAGCCTCAAGATAAGTGTGAGTACCGCGGATGGCCCTCTCGTTGGATGACGAGGGAGGATCCACGGTGGAGTATTGAGATGGTGATTAGTGGACTCGTGTGCGAAAACTATTTCACAAGTGGTGTATCGTAGGATAGCTTAGCCAAGAGTCAAAGCTGGCTTGCTGCAATAACCCCACTACCTTCTTGAGAATGAACATGTATAGTAGGATCTGTTGTAAGACTTGCTGAGTACCTTTGTACTCATGTTGCTTTAATTACTGTTTTCAGACGACAACACCGCCCCTTCTGACGGGTTCTACATAGAACTCGACGACGACGAGTGACGCGCCACCCAGGTGGTGATCTAGGCTTGTGAAGGGCCTATGTAGATAGATAGGCTTCGTCAAGCCTTCTTTCTTTCTAGTGTCTGTACCCAGACAGTTTGCTTCCGCATGTGCTTGTATGATTGTATGACTTGAGTGTCGGGTCATGTGACCCCTATCTGTATGAACAAGTTATGTAAGGCTCTCCGGAGCCCTTTAAATAAAGTACTTGAGTTGTAGAGTTTTGTTGTGATGCCATGTTGTATTTGCACATATCGAGCATATTGTGTGTATGTTTGAAATGCTTGGTATGTGTGGGATCCGACAATCTAGTTGTTTATCTTTAGCAGCCTCTCTTATGGGGAAATGTAGTCTGGTGCCTCCTTGAGCCATAGTAGTCTGCTACAGCCCGGTTCACCGGAGTCCTGCTAGCCCAGCACTACTGCTCTGGACACCTGACTGGCCGGCATGTGAATCATATCGTTCCTGTGTCTGTCCCTTCGGGGAAATGTCACGCGGTGACATCCGGAGTCCTGCCTAGCCTGCTACAGCCCGGGTTCCCGGAGTCCTGTTAGCCCAGTGCTACAGCCCGGACTCACACGCTGCTGACCGACACGTTCGATGTTGATTCATGTATGCCTGTCCCCATACGTTAGTGCCGCTTTGGGTTCACGACTAGCCATGTCGGCCCGGGTTCTCTGTCATATGGATGCTAGCGACATTATCGTATACGTGAGCCAAAAGGCGCAAACGGTCCCGGGCATGGTAAGGCGACACCCGTGGGAGTACCGTGCGTGAGGCCGCAATGTTATATGAGGTGTTACAGGCTAGATCGGTGTGATTTGGAATCTGGGTCCTGACAGCGTTGGCATCAGAGCCGGACTGCCTGTAGGTGCGATAAGCCAAACTGGTCAATGTCGAGTCTAGAAATGCTTTAGTTATATGTAGGGGAATTGATTGTGGGAGGGAACGTAAGGTGCTTTTACTCCTTTACCTCATGCCCTCTTATCTGAGTCATACTCTTCTCATTCTACGCGGGTTAAGGACTAGGCTGTCTCCTCTCTATCAGGTTCACGTGTTACTAGTCCGTAGTAATTTATAGGATTGTTGGTTCCATGCTTCGGTTCAGTTTCTATTACCTTGGTATGTTGTCGGTTGAGCCAGAATCTTGACATGATGTTGTTGAGTGGTATTGCAAACTGTTGCGAATGTCTCAAATCCTTTTTAGAGCATTTACAACCGTTATGCTGTCTGAATTCTCCTAGAAATACTAATGCCTTGCATTATTTCGTGCTTTCAGATGGCCACCCGTTCCCAGAACCAAGTGGTTCGTCTGACCCGGTGCATCGGCGTACCTGGTCACACGGCCATGTTGGTCCGAGTGATGGTTGAGACAGGCTAACGTTGGTATCCCGAGTATACCGTCGAGGAGCAGTTCCGAGACTTTAATCAAAGTCAATATCTTTGCACCGTCAGGATTTACCCATCCTACCCTGGAGCCACTGAACCCCTCCATTGCTCTTATGGACTTGGGGTTACTGTCGAGATGTCCGTGCAGGACGCAGCTTACTCAATGATGACTATCATGCGAGCCAGAACTGCCTTGCTTCAGAACACCGACTTCCGCTATATGCCAGCAGCACTCCCTGGGGCACAGGGGTACTATCAGGCCACTTACTGTGATTCTACCCATGAGGGCTCACTACTCCGTACCACCACCGAGATGCTTGAGGACAAGGACCGTGAGAATCGTGCCTTGCGAATGGAGCTCTTTAATGCTCGTGCTGATCACTGGGCCACCCTAACACGGTTTGCAACTGCCGTGCAAGCTGGGTTTATGGACATGAGGGACATATACCCCGTGCGATCTGGTCTGCCAGAATGTATGGAATGGCGTGATGTAGGAGGCATCACCCCTCCTCGTGGACCCCGTCTACCACCGTTTGTTGGACCAAGGCCACACCCGAGTCCCTATGAACCGCAGGCTCCACAGGACCGTCTGTTTCCGGATGATCATGTTCAGCTTCCAGGACATGGTGGTGACTTCTATGAGGATTACTACGGGGACGTCTGAGTTGGTAGTAGTTCTACTAGTAATGTAACAGTTGTAATCTCCACAGTCCTGCGTGTCTTGTGGGATATGACTTGGTGTGTATCACGTTCCGGAGGTGTAGAAAAAATAATGTATAGGAGCTTGGAATGCCTCTGATGAGATGTATCGTCTTTCATCGTAGTTGTACCTTAGCCTGGGCTTGTACTAAACTATGTATGGCATGTATGACCGTTGGTGTATGTATGTAGCTATGCTACCATGTCATACTGATGGTCATCTCTGCATTCCGTGTTATCCATTACATTCCGCTTTTCCCTATCAAGATTTAGCCATCCTCGTCTAAACCGCTGCTTTGTTTCTCCTAGGATGGTTAACGCCCGCAACAACCCTGCTGTCCAGGCGCAGGATGAAGCAAATGCAGCCAGGGCGGAGGATCTGCCCCAACCGCCTTCACTAGCCGAAGTTATGCTGGAGGCAGAAAGAAACAAGCGTGAGACTAACCGCTTGCTAGAGCGAATTGAGCAGAATACTGCACGTCACCAGAGGAACGACCTGGTGTCCATCAATGACTTTATCAAGCTGTACCCACCGAAGTTCAACCACTCCGTCGAGCCCCTTGATGCGGATGATTGGCTTCGCAGCATCACCCATAAGCTACGTTCTGCCAACGTAGCCGAAGCTGATAAGGTTACCTACGCTGCCTATCACCTCGAAGGCCCTGCTAGCCTTTGGTGGGAGAACTTTGAGGCTATGCGCCCAGCTGGCCAAATCACTACTTGGGCTGAATTCAGTGAGGCTTTCCGTGAGCATCACATTCCGGAGGGTCTCATGGATCGTAAGCGGGAGGAATTCTGCAACTTCACCCAAGGCAGACTGACCGTGGATGCATACAGCCGTGAGTTTGGAAATCTAGCACGCTATGCTCCTGAAGAGGTATCCACCGACGCCAAGAAGCAGGCAAGGTTCCGCAAGGGACTTAGCCCCGAGCTTCGCCGTGATCTCCGTCTGCATGAGTGCACCTCTTTCCAGAAGTTGGTCAATAAGGCCATCAGTGCCGAGACAGGACAAACTGACTATGACGCTACACGCAAGCACTCTCGTGATTTTGGTTCCTCATCTGGCTCCGGATCCCAGAAGCGCCGGGTCTGGATTCCAAATACTGCTCTGCCACCCAGGTTCACTCCGAGGCCATCCTTCGAGGCGCCTCGCCCCAACCAGCAGCATGCACCACCCAAGGTTTATGGTGGCCCCGCTGCTAATGCTGCTCCACGCCCCAATATTGTGACATGCTTCAAGTGTGGAGAAACGGGTCACTATCTGCGCGAGTGCCCCCGAAACAACCTCAATCAACCTGGACAGTCCGTTGGCCGTGGTAAGCCAGCAGGAAAGACTTACTACGCCAAGCCAGCCACCACTGCACGTGGCCATGTCAACTATGTTTCAGCTGAAGAAACTCATGAGGATCCAAACATCGTCGTTGGTACGCTCCTTGTTAATTGCCATCCGGCAACTGTTCTTTTCGATACTGGAGCATCTCATTCATTTATCTCTGAGAGCTATGCTCGATTACACAACACCACATTCTGCGACATGCCCACTTCCATGGTAATCCAAACCCCTGGTTCTAAGTGGCAAACCTCTAAGATAAGCCATGGCAATGAAATTCTTGTTGACAGACTGGTCTTCCTTGCATCACTAATAGCTCTCAAGTCCTCGGACATAAACATCATCTTGGGTATGGACTGGATGTCAGCCCATTATGCTAAAATTGATTGCTCTACTAGCACTGTTCAACTTACCCATCCGTCGGGCAAGACAGTCAATGTTTTGACCCGAGTGTCTAAGCGTCAGCTCTACTCATTAAATGCCAACCCTCTTCCAGACCTCGAAGATGTGCCGGTAGTCCGTGACTTCCCGGATGTCTTCCCTGAAGAACTGCCAGGTATCCCACCTGACAGGGATGTTGAGTTCGTGATAGACCTCGTTCCAGGAACCGTCCCAATCTCTAGAAGACCCTATAAGATGGCACCCCTAGAGCTAGCCGAGCTTAAGAGACAACTCGATGAGTCCTTGAAAAAGGGTTTCATCCGTCCTAGTTCTTCTCCGTTGGCTTGCCCCGTCCTCTTCATCAAGAAGAAGGATGGTACGGATCGGATGGTTGTAGATTACCGACCTGTCAACCTAGTCACAATCAAGAACAAGTATCCGCTTCCCAGGATCAACGACCTGTATGATCAGCTCGCTGGATCCTCAGTCTTCTCTAAAATGGATTTGAGGTTGGGCTACCATCAAATCAAAATCAAGAACGGGGACATTCCTAAAACGGCCTTTGTTACTCGTTATGGCCAATACGAGTATACAGTCATGTCCTTCGGGTTAACCAATGCTCCAGCCACCTTCTCTCGGTTAATGAACTCAATCTTCATGGAGTATTTGGATAAATTCGTCGTAGTATACCTCGATGATATACTCATCTACTCCAAGAACGAGGCAAAACATGCCGAGCATCTAAGGCTAGTACTAACGAAACTTCGAGAGCATCGCCTTTATGCTAAATTCTCCAAGTGTGAATTCTGGTTGCCAGAAGTGACCTACCTAGGCCACGTGATCTCTGGTAAAGGTATTGCTGTCAATCCCGAGCGAGTTCAAGCCATCCTTGACTGGACTCCCCCTGAAACGGTTAAACAAGTTTGGAGTTTCCTTGGCTTAGCGAGCTACTGCCGTCGCTTCGTCGAGAACTTTTCCAAGGTTGCTAAACCTCTAACCGAACTCCTCAAGAAAGATAAAAAGTTCGAGTGGACCCCACAGTGCGAGTTCAGCTTTCAGGAACTGAAAAGACGCCTGACATCTGCCCCCGTACTCGTACCACCAGATTTTTCTAAGGACTTTGTTATCTATTGCGACGCCTCGCGACAAGGACTAGGTTGCATACTCATGCAAGACCGTCATGTGATTGCCTACGCTTCCCGACAGTTGTGTCCACATGAGGATAATTATCCCACACATGATCTAGAGCTTGCATCCGTAGTCCATGAACTTAAAACATGGCGACATTACCTTCTCGGTAATCATTGCGAGATTTTCACCGACCACCAGAGTCTGAAATACATCTTCACCCAACTGGATCTGAATCTCAGGCAAAGACGTTGGGTCGAGTTGATTCAGACTACGACTTAGAAATAACTTACACCCCGGGCAAAGCCAATGTCATGGCTGATGCGCTAAGCCGTAAATCCTACTGTAACAACTTGATGTTACAACAAAGCCAACCACTTCTCCACGAGGAATTCTGCAAGCTTAACCTTCACATTGTTCCTCAAGGATTTCTATCCACCCTGGTGGCGAAACCTACCCTTACGGATCAGATCATCAAAGCTCAGAAGGTAGATCCGGGGATCTCCCGTATTAAGAGGAACATCAAGAAAGGAGTTGCGGATTGTTTCTCCGTTGATGACCAAGGTGTCGTGTTCTTTGGAGACCGTCTAGTGGTTCCCAAGGTACGCAACCTGAGGCGATTGATCCTTAAGGAAGCTCATGAATCTCCTCTCACCATTCATCCCGGTAGTACTAAAATGTATCAAGACCTACGCCAGAGGTTTTGGTGGACTAGGATGAAGAGAGAAATTGCTCAATACATTGCTAACTGCGACGTCTGCCGACGTGTTAAAGCAGAGCATCAACGACCTGCTGGCACCCTTCAGCCTCTGGCTATTCCTGAATGGAAATGGGATAAAATCGGTATGGATTTCATTACCGGGTTTCCCATGACCAAGAGAGGGAATAATGCTATCTTCGTTGTTGTCGATCGTCTTTCCAAAGTAGCCCACTTCCTACCTATTCGTGAGAGTATAACCGCTAGCCAGCTAGCAGACTTGTACATCTCCCGAATAGTGTCTCTTCATGGTGTTCCATTGGAAATTAACTCAGACCGTGGAAGTCTCTTCACCTCTCGATTTTGGGAAAGTTTCCAAAATGCCATGGGAACTCGTCTCTCTTTTAGCACCGCCTTTCACCCTCAATCAAGTGGTCAGGTAGAACGAGTTAATCAAATTCTGGAGGATATGCTCCGAGCTTCTGTCATCTCTTTCGGCATGGATTGGGAGAAATGCCTACCATTCGCCGAGTTCTCTTATAACAATAGTTATCAAGCCAGCTTGGGCAAAGCCCCTTTCGAGGTTCTCTATGGACGAAAATGTCGAACGCCTCTTAATTGGTCAGAAACCGGGGAAAGACAACTCTTTGGCCAGGATATGATCCAGGAAGCAGAAGAGCAGGTTCGCATTATTCGTGAGAAATTGAAAACAGCCCAATCTCGCCAAAAGAGCCATTATGATCGCAAACATAAGGCTATGACTTTTGAGGTTGACGAGAAGGCTTACCTTCGGGTGACTCCTTTAAAGGGAACCCATCGATTCGGTATCAAAGGCAAATTGGCCCCTCGCTACATTGGACCCTTTCGCATTCTTGCCAAGCGAGGAGAAGTTGCCTACCAATTGGAACTACCTCCGCATCGTTCCAAGGTTCATGATGTGTTCCACGTATCTCAACTCAGGTGTTGCTTCTCGGATCCTATCCGTGGAGTGGACCACGAAACGCTTGATCTCCAAGATAATCTCACATATCGGGAATATCCCGTTCGCATCCTTGATCAAGCCGAGCGTACCACTCGACGCCAAAACATCAAGTTTCTCAAAGTTCAATGGTCACACCATTCCGAGAAAGAAGCTACCTGGGAAAGGGAGGATCGTCTTCGACTTGAGTACCCCACCTTCTTTCCAACGGATCCTAAATCTCGGGACGAGATTCTTTTGAGTGGGGGTGAGTTGTCACATCCTAGTTAGTTCATGCATTAGAGTGTTGCATCATGTCTACATTTCACAGAAACCTGAAATGGGGATGCCAGAAACCCCCAGCACCCCCCCTGGAACAACTAGGGTTTACTAAAATTCTTTTCAATGAACCTGAAATGCCCTCCATAAATGTTCACCACCTTTGGTCTTGGCTAAAACCTCTGCCAAAAATGGTTTCATATTTTTGGAGGCCATCTTGGATTTTTGCACAAGCCATAAGTATTTGCATTTGGGCATTTTAAATGCTATAAATATTTTCAAATGCCCAAATAATCTTGAAGGTATTTTTAGGCTGTTGGGAATAATCTCAAAGGTGCCCCATAATATTTCCAGGATTTTTCCAAATGAAATAGTATTTTTACTATTTCAAAACACAGTACAGAAATAAATAAAAAGAGAAAAGAATAGAAGGCAGAGAAACTTACCTGGCAGCCCACCTGGCGGCCCAGCACTGTGCTGGCCCGCGCCAGTCAGCTGCCTGCTCTCGCCAGAGCAGGCAGAGAGGTGACGCCGGCGAGCGCGAGCTCGCCACCGCGCCACCTGCTTGCCGCCCTCGCCGCGGATGAGCTGGCCGACCTCCCTCGACGCGCCCCGAGCCCCTGGACATCGCCATTCTCCCCCATCGCCTCTCCCTTGCCTTCTTCCCACCATGGCCGACGCCGCCGCAGCCACCTCACCGGAGTAGCCGCGCCCACCGTCGACCTCGCGCCGTACCACCGTGTCCTACAGCACCACCGTCGCCCACTCCTTCGAGCAAGCCGAGCCCCGAGCGCTCGGTTGCCCCGAAGCTCCGCCACCGACCTCGCCTTCGCCGCTCACCGTCGGAGATCCCCTCCGCCGTCGCCACTGCTACAGCTCGTCTCCGACCTCGCCGCCTGCTCCGTCGCAACCGCCGTGAGCATGGCCACCTTCCCATCCTCTCCTCTCTCTCTCTCGAGCTCTGTAGCCACCGCACGAAGCTCACCCGTACGCGCCGCCGCACGAGCTCGTCGCCGACGAGGCTCCAGCCATCCAACGGCCACACCACCATAGCCATTAGCTTCACCGCAACGCCAGGAACCCGTAGCACCCTCGCACGTTCCTCGCCGTGCTCTCTAGCTACGGTTTCAACCACGCCCGTACCCCAGCAGCCGCACGGCTCATCGCCGGCGTCGATTCCGGCGACCCCGAGCTCCACTACCACCACCAGTCAACGCGGCTCGCCCCCAGCTACACGTAGGTACTCTCCGCCGTCCTTTTGGTCGCCGGAGGAGGGAACCCGCACTCCACCGCCGCGTCTGGACGTCACCGGCGGCTAAACGCCGGCGAGTCAGCATGGTTTGACCACGGGTTGACCCCCCAGGGTCACTGACAAGTGGGGCCCGCCTGCTAAATAAATCTGGGTTAGAGTTAAAACTAATTCTAAATAACTAATTACCTAACAGTGACACTGACACAGGGGACCCACACGTCAGGTTTGACCTGGACGACCCCGTTGACTTGCTGACGTCACACTGACGTCAGGCTGACGCAGTAAAGCATTTACTGGAATTATTCTTATATTGGAAATTCCAGAAATTATCACAAACTTCAAAAAATCATAGAAAATAATCTATAGCTCAGAATGAAAAGATTTATATATGAAAAACGATCAGAAAAATCCATTCTATCCATCTGTACTGGTTGCGTGCATGATTAAGCAAGTTAACCTACTGTTTTATACAGAACAAGATAAAGCATTAATATGGGCCATTTATGAACTTGGAATTTGAATCTTTGATTCAAATTAGTCCAAACCCATCTGGTCTTAGTTGCATTAGCCCAACACATCCATCTTGCCATGTCTCATGCATGCATCATACTGTTGCACTTGCTTGGTGTTGATTGTGCTTCGGTATGCTCATCGTGGTAGGTCCTGCCTCCGAGGATATTCACGAGTATCCAACTGAAGGGCAGTATCCCACCACCACTCCGTCAGGCAAGCAACCCATTGATCATTTCGATACAAACCCATCTTCTCGCTTCTGCTCTCGTTTACTGCATTAAGACAACGCGATTCAAACTACTGTGTGTTGCGGTAGTTGAACCCACTTTCCTTTGCATGACCTGTCATTGCCACAGTAACTAGATGAAACCCACTAGCATGTGTAGGAGTTGATTGAGCCATGTTGTGTGTTCCTACAATGCTATGCTTGCTATGCTTAGAGTTGTGTCAGGTCTGGCTCATCAGGGTGATGAACTAGAGTGAAAGTGTGTGTGTCGGTAAAGGGAGTAAAGTGTTGAATACGATTTGGTAAAGGTATCGATGGGAGGCCATGTAGGAGTACATGGTGGGTTGTTTCATTGAGACCGTCCCTAAGAACTGAGATCTGTATGCGTGATTTAAGATACAGCTACTACCACACATTGGGCCCGAAACCAATGGACCCCCTCGGCTTCTTATTCACCCTTGTCCTCTGTCCAGGAGTTGCACGTAGTTTCTGGTGTTTGTAGTAAGCTGGAGGCCATGGACAGCGCTGACCAAGGGGTGGGCTGTGATGCGGTAGGCTCGTGGCACGGTGTACCGAGTCGCCCGTTTGGTGTCCGGGAACCCTGCACATATCGTTTGGGGCCGTATGTGGAAACCTCGGCCGGACTCCCTGCGGATGGAAGCTAAATAGGCGATAAACCTAGACTAGAGACTCGAGTGTTTAGGTAGGCTGTGGCCGACACCCACATTGGGCTTCCGCTTGAAGGTTGCCGAGTACACGTCGTGTAGCGACGATAAGTGGTGAGAGCGTGTGTGACGAAGTACACCCCTGCAGGGTATGAAACTATTCGAATAGCCGCGTCTGCGGTAAAGGACTACTTGGTCGCTTATGCAGTTCATAGACAAGTAAATGGATACTACTAAAAGCCTCAAGATAAGTCTGAGTACCGCGGATGGCCCTCTCGTTGGATGACGAGGGAGGATCCACGGTGGAGTATTGAGATGGTGATTAGTGGACTCGTGTGCGAAAACTATTTCACAAGTGGTGTATCGTAGGATAGCTTAGCCAAGAGTCAAAGCTGGCTTGCTGCAATAACCCCACTACCTTCTTGAGAATGAACATGTATAGTAGGATCTGTTGTAAGACTTGCTGAGTACCTTTGTACTCATGTTGCTTTAATTACTGTTTTCAGACGACAACACCGCCCCTTCTGACGGGTTCTACGTAGAACTCGACGACGACGAGTGACGCGCCACCCAGGTGGTGATCTAGGCTTGTGAAGGGCCTATGTAGATAGACAGGCTTCGTCAAGCCTTCTTTCTTTCTAGTGTCTGTACCCAGACAGTTTGCTTCCGCATGTGCTTGTATGATTGTATGACTTGAGTGTCGGGTCATGTGACCCCTATCTGTATGAACAAGTTATGTAAGGCTCTCCGGAGCCCTTTAAATAAAGTACTTGAGTTGTAGAGTTTTGTTGTGATGCCATGTTGTATTTGCACATATCGAGCATATTGTGTGTATGTTTGAAATGCTTGGTATGTGTGGGATCCGACAATCTAGTTGTTTATCTTTAGCAGCCTCTCTTATGGGCGAATGTAGTCTGGTGCCTCCTTGAGCCATAGTAGTCTGCTACAGCCCGGTTCACCGGAGTCCTGCTAGCCCAGCACTACTGCTCTGGACACCTGACTGGCCGGCATGTGAATCATATCGTTCCTGTGTCTGTCCCTTCGGGGAAATGTCACGCGGTGACATCCGGAGTCCTGCCTAGCCTGCTACAGCCCGGGTTCCCGGAGTCCTGTTAGCCCAGTGCTACAGCCCGGACTCACACGCTGCTGACCGACACGTTCGATGTTGATTCATGTATGCATGTCCCCATACGTTAGTGCCGCTTTGGGTTCACGACTAGCCATGTCGGCCCGGGTTCTCTATCATATGGATGCTAGCGACATTATCGTATACGTGAGCCAAAAGGCGCAAACGGTCCCGGGCCATGGTAAGGCGACACCCGTGGGAGTACCGTGCGTGAGGCCGCAATGTTATATGAGGTGTTACAGGCTAGATCGGTGTGATTTGGAATCGGGGTCCTGACAACAACTCCAAGGGTAAGTACATGGCCTTGGTAAGGTCGAAAAGATCTTCAAGAACTTCGCCAGGAAAGCCCAAAACCAATTTGAAGTGAAGATCAAGAAGGTTCGAAGTGAAAATGGAACGTAGTTCAAGAATGCAAATGTGGATACCTTTCTTGACGAAGAGGGGATTTCACATGGGTTCTCCGCTACGTACACGTCTCGACAAAATGGAGTTGTTGATAGGAAGAACCGGACACTTATCGAGATGTCGAGAATGATGCTTGATGTATACAAGATGCCAAGACACTTTTGGGCGGAAGCGGTTGAGACAGCTTTTCATGCTACGAATCGACTATATCTTCACAAGCTTCTCGGAAAAAGGTATACGAGCTACACACCGGTAACAAACCCCAAGTTGGATAATTTCGAGTATTCGACTCAAAGTGCTACATTCTTGATAAGCATCATCGTTTGAAATTTTCTCCTAAATCTCATGAAGTTTTCCTACTTGGTTATGGTTCAAACTTTCACACTTACCGTGTCTACATAAATTTCACTCAAAAGGTTGAAGAGATGGTAGATGTGAAGTTTGATGAATCTAACGGCTCGCATGTAGAGCAATTGCCAATTGATGTAGGAGACAAAGATCCATCGGAAGCAATTCAAGACTTGTCTATTGGCAAGATTCGTCCAACAGAGGTGAAGGAGAGTACTTTATCCATTCAAGTGGAGGCCTCAACTTCACAGCAAGGTGAACCACAAGTTGACTTGGAGGCATCCACAAGTGGAACACATCAAGACGAAGGAAATGAACAAGTACAACAAGACGATCCACCTCGACCTCCTTCTCCACCTCCACAAGCGAACGACGACGCCAACAACAATGAGGAAGAAGATGATGATGAGGAGGATGTTCCACCCCGACCCAACAAATGTTTCCACGAGTTAGAGCAAGAATCTCAAGAGATCATCCCGTTGAACAAATATTCGATGACATCCAAACCGGGAGAATCACTGTCGGTGTACAAAAGTAGGGGCTCTCCTTTTGACCCCTTTTACTTGTGCACGGGAAGTCAGAGCCACGCGCTGCGGCCACACTTAGCAGGGCAGAGGAGGGAAGCCGGATAGAAGACAGAGCACAAGACAACCAAGGCAACGCCAAGACCGGAAACATAGGAGAGCAAGAGGGCAAGGTGGACTCCCTCGGCAAGATCCTTGCCGAGGCAACCTCCGCAGCCCCGGCAAGAGCCTTGCCGGGGCATCTTGCCCAACACCAGCAGAGCGAGCCACCCTTGAGCCCACGGGTTCCAACCCAACCAACTACATTGGAACCAAGGCTCGGGAGGCGCCTCTGTGGTGGCATGCAGATCTTCGTCAAGATCATAAACATGTGAGATCAGATGAGGACCAGAAGACGGCAACCCTCGGCGGGATCCTGGCCGAGGGAATCCACAAGACCCCCGGCAAGCGCCTTGTTGGGGCCGACTGCAACGCCAACGGCAAGACCCTTGCCGGGTCCCCGGCAAGAACCTTGCCGAAGGCGTCAGCGGGGCCACTGCCAGGCCCGCGCCAGCTAAGACTACACCGCCGTCCCCAAGCAGCTGCTAGCTCAACCAGTTGGGCAGGCACATGCGTGGCGACGGGCGGCCTCTACCCCGACTCAGCAAGCACCTATGTGGTGGCATGCAACTCTTCATGAAAGCCCTACCACCGCGCCACCTCAGCAGCCTGCCTTCCTACATGGCGCTACACACATCGCTGGCCTGGGCGCGTGTCGAAGCGAGGCGGAGCGGTGACGGATGGAACGGGCCTCGTTCCCGTCCCCGATAAAGCTAATGGACACCTAAGTAGCGCATTTAATGCGCTTTGTCCCGTAATGCCGGGCGATAAGCTCGCACACTGTACACCCTTCCACCTCCTGTGTGCCACTATGGCAACCCCTTTTCGACTATAAAAGGAGGCCCGAGGCATACTGGAAGGGGATTCGGCTCTTTAAAACTACACAGCCACCGTAGCTAGTTCGAGAGCTCAAGAACACTCAATACATCCACCAAAGCAGGGCTAGGGTATATGCATCTTCGCGTCCCGAACCTGGGTAAACGACTCATGTGCTTCCTGTCATACCTGCTCTTTGCACAAGCTCGCGCCCGCCGACCGTGGAAGGGATCCCAGTGATCCCATAGGTGTCGTTCCCACTGACATCTTTGGCGCGCCAGGTAGGGGGCTTGTTTGAAGGGCTTGGGCTGGTTGATGAAGCTTCTTTGAATGGAACTGGCACGCTTCACACCTGGTTACTAGTGCCATCGCATCCTGGAGGGCGGTGGGCCAGAAGAAGCCTTGCTGGCAAGGGCCCTCGACCCTATGTGGGAGCCACATATGCCTCCATGTATCTCTGCCAACAGCCCCGGTCCTTCCTCCCGGGGGATGCACTTCAATTTCAAACTGTTCGGTCTTTTTCCGTACAGGACGTCGTCGACGAACTGGTACAGGGCAGACCGATGGGCTACTTTTTCCGCTTCTTCCTGCTCCTCAGGAAGCTCCCCTGTTTGGAGGAATCGGACAGTATGTTGTGCCCATGCCGGAGCCTGGGGCTCGATGGCAAGGACCAAAGGCATTTCTTCTGCCATGGGAGCGGCCGCCTCCACGGTCAGGGCTTGACGGCCTGCCGGAGTCAGTCGCCCCTCGACAGGCTCAGAATCCGCGGCAACACCCTTGCCGGCGGCCCCTGGGGGCTCAGCGGGAAAGTACTTACCGGGGCCTGATTTCCTTCGGTTTTTCTGCTTCGTTGATGGTTCGACGGATGGTTGAGTTAACCGAAGCAAAAAGGTACCTGGTTCCATAGGTAGCTTGAATGCAGCGCGCTTCGACAGGTAATCAGCGATGTCGTTCTCCGCTCAGGGAACGTGCTCCGCTTGTATACCGTCGAAGCGCTCCTCTAGCTTCCTCACCTCATCTACATAGGCCTCCATCAACAGGCTCTGATAATCTTTGTTGACTTGTCAGATGACAAGCTGCGAATCACCCCTGACAATGAGCTTCTTAACCCCAAGGTCTGCCGCGATCCTGAGACCGGCAAGCAGCCCCTCGTACTCAGCAATGTTGTTTGTGGACATCTCCCTAGGAAAGTGCATCTGGATTACATACTTGAGGTGCTCTTCAGTGGGTGCGACAAGCCGCACACCGGCACCGGCGCCTTGCAGCGAGAAAACCCCATCAAAGTACATGATCCAGTCGCGACTTGCTTCCTTGCCGGGGAGAGCGGTCTCCTGGATTTCTTCGTCAGGGGTTGAGGTCCATTCTGCAACGAACTCCGCCAAGACTCTGCTCTGGATTGTCGAAGTACTTTCAAACTTCAACCCAAAGCTTGACAACTCCAAGTCCCACTCCACAATCCTTCCGGTTGCGTCTGGGTTGTGCAGTATCCATTGCAACGGGAGGCGGGTGACGACAGTGATCTCGTGGGCTTGGAAATAATGAAGCAGCTTCCTCGAGGCCATAAGGAGGCCAAAGAGCAATTTCTGCAAACCGGAGTACCTTGACCTAGCCCCTGCAAGAGGGAGCTGACAAAGTAAACCGGGTGCTGCATCATCTTCTTCTTCTGCACCACTTCACTTGGCTGCGCGGGCCCTGTCCCAATGGCGTCAAACTCTGCCAGGGGCCTTGCCTTGCCGGCATTAGGCCCTGCGGGGGGAATCTCTGACATGCCATCCGCCGGTCCTGCCGTTGCCACTGCCTCTTCGTCGACCTCCCTCTGCGCCACCAGTGCGGCGCTGACCACTTGATTCATCGCCGCCAGATACAGCAGCAACGGCTCTTGTGGTTTAGGCGCCACCAGTACTGGTGTAGAAGAGAGGTATTTCTTCAGATCCTGCAGTGCTAGTGCGGCCTCCGGGGTCCACTCCATTGGGCCCGCCTTTTTCAAAATCTTGAAAAAGGGAAGGGCGCGCTCGGCAGACTTGGAGATGAATCGGCTCATGGTGGCAACGCGGCCAGTGAGCCGACGTACATCCTTGATCCGCTTGGGTGCCTCAATCTGCTTGATAGCCTTGATCTTGTCTGGGTTTGCCTTGATCCCACGCTACGACACAAAGAACCCGAGAAGTTTGCCGGACGGAACGCCGAAGACACACTTCTCAGGGTTCAGCTTGAGGTTGATCTTGCGCAGGTTGGCAAACGTCTCTTCTAAGTCTTGTACAAGAGTTGCCTTGTCCTTGGTTTTGACCACTATGTCATCCATGTATGCTTCCATATTTCTACGCAGTTGGGGCTCAAAACCAATTTTGACCGCTCTTGAAAACATTGAGCCAGCACTCTTCAACCCGAAAGGCATCCGTAAAAAGCAATACGTACCACATGGGGTGTTGAATGCTGTCTTCTCTTCGTCTTCTCTTGTCATGAAGATCTGATGGTATCCTGAGTAGGCGTCATGGAATGACAATAGATCACACCCGGTCGTGGAGTCAACAATCTAGTCGATGCGCGGCAACGGGAAAGGGTCCTTGGGACAAGCCTTATTGATATCTGTGTAATCAATACACAGCCTCCACTTCCCATTTGCCTTGCGTACCACCACCGGATTGGCCAACCACGTCAGATGGAGCACTCCTCTCACCAAGCCTGCCGCTTCTAACTTCCTGATCTCTTCTATGATGAACTCTTGCCTTTCCAGAGCTTGCTTCCTGACCTTCTGCTTGACGGGCTGCGCATGAGGACAGACAGCAAGGTGGTGCTCAATCACCTCCCTGGGAACACCGGGGATGTCGGATGCTTGCCATGCAAACACATCGACATTCGCCCGCAGGAAGGTGACGAGCGCGCCTTCCTATTTGCTGTCGAGGGTGGAGCTTATGGTGAAAGCCCCTCCCGTGCCATCCTCCCTGACGGACACCTTCTTGGTCTGTGGCAGTGCAGCTCTAGATTTCTTGCTCTTGCCGGTGGAGCTCTCTGGCACGTCCTCGACGGTAGCGCAACACCCCGAAGAGGCGCGCTTTCCAGAGTGGGTGCGAGAGGTCTTGCCGGTCTTCTTCTTCCCTCCCGGGGCTTCAGCGGCAGGAGCAAGTGCCTTGGCGGCAGCTACTGCAACTGCTTCCCGATAGAGTAGATCGGCGCAGATCAGCGCATCCTTCTTGTCGCAGGGGACGGTGATGACGGTCATCGGCCCAGGCATCTTCAGCGTGTTGTAGGCGTACTGCGACGCCGCCATGAACTTGGCTAGTGCCGGGCGGCCGAGGATCCCATTGTAGGGCAAGGGGATCTCAGCTACATCAAAGACAATCCTCTCCGTCCTGTAGTTCAACTCGCCTCCAAACGTCACAGGAAACGTGACCTTCCCCTTCGGCTCGCTCCTTCCCGGGTTGACCCCTTGAAACGTTCCCGTCTCCTCGAGGTCTCCGTCGGGAATTTGCAGCCTCTTGATCACAACGGGCGAGATTAAGTTCAGACCGGCCCCGCCGTCAACCAGCATCTTGTTCACCTTGAGGTTGCGTACCGTTGGTGAGACCAACAACGACAAACACCCGACCCCGGTGGTGCGGTCAGGGTGGTCCTCGGCGTCAAAGATGATGGGCGTGCTGGAGCACTTCAGCGGCTTCTGAGCGTCGAACGATGGCTCCGCTGCTGTGATCTCACGCACCCACTGCTTGAGCTAGCGGTGAGAAGTGTCCAGCGAGGCACCACCATCGACGCACATGACCTCCGTAGCCTTCTGAAACTCTTGCTCGCCAGACTCGTCGTCCTCGTCATGATCATTGTCTTATTGCTTCTTGTCACAGCCTCGAGCGGGCCTCTCTGGCTAGTTATCCTTGCCGCAGCGGCCTCCTTGGCCGTCACGCTTCTTGCCGGATCCTTCGGCACCATCCTGACCATTCTCCTTGTCCCGGCTCTCATACTTGGCCTTTTGCTTTTCGACAAGCAGCTCGACCTGTCGGCAGTTCTGGAGATCGTGGCCCTTGGTGCGGTGGATCTTGCAATACTGCTTGTCAGAGCCTCCTGGCTTGTTGGCAGCTGCAAAGGCCCGGCAGGCGGCGCACCCGGCAATCTCCTTTCCAGGGTCGTCCGCCTTGGCCTTCTTGGCGGCGTCGGTGTCATTGGATCCCTCGACGGCAAGCACGACCTTGCCCTTGCATTTCCTGTTGCGGCGCCGGCCCTTCTTCATCGGGGTGGCGGTGTCTTCATCAGTAGAGTCGGTTTCCACGTCGGCGTCCTCGCCGGGGTACTTCCTTCCCTCTTCAGCCCGGGCGCACCTATCGGACAGAACATAAAGTTCGGCCACATCCTTAACCTTGTTTACCGCCAGCTCTTCACGCATCTTGCGATTACGCACATTCTGACGGAACGCGCTAATCACGGCGGCGGGATGAACATCGGGGATGTTGTACTGCACCCAGCTGAACCTCTGTATGTACTTGCGCAGGGTTTCCCCTTCCTTCTGGGGAATGATATGCAAATCACTGGCCTGGCCATGAGCTTGGTGGCCTCCGGTGAAGGCACTAACAAACTCATGGCACAGATCCGACCAAGAAGAAATGGAATCCGCCGGCAAGTGCATCAACCAAGACATGACGTTGGGCTTCAGTGCCAACGGGAAGTAATTGGCAAGCACCTTGTCGTCACGAGCTCCAGTAGCTTGCATCGCGATGGTGTAGATGGTGAGGAACTCTGACGGATGGGTCTTGCCATTGTACTTCTCGCCGACTTCGGGCTTGAACGTGCGGTGGGACGACCACTAGAACTGCCGCAGCTCACGGGTAAAGGCCGGGCAACCCACCTCGTAAGGTAGGCCGCCGGAGCCCCCCGGTGCTGGGTGGTCCATAGCGGGCCCCGCCCGCTTATCCGACTGGTGGCGTGTATCGCGCCGGCGCTCGATGATGGTTCGAGCGTCTTCATGGGCTCGCTCTCAAAGAACTTGGCGCTGGTCGCGGTGGGTCCGTGGGTTGGACGACGCTATGGAAATGTTATCACAAGTGTCGTCACGACGGACCGGCACCGGCGACAACTGGCGCAGGGGAGGGGAGTGCACTGTGGCTGCAGCTCCCCTGGTTCTTCCACCGCTGGCATGTGGTGACTCGACGGAGCGCCGGCCCGAGGGCCCCGCCAGTCGCGGATCATCTTTGTTGGCGACGGCGACGAGGCTCCGGATGGTGGCCCTCCATTCGTCAAGCTTCTTCGCGGCAGGAGGGAAGTCGAGGAGTAGCTGCACGCGCGCCAAAGCTTCAGCTGGCATGGGTGGTGGCGAAAGCTGCGTGGACCGTGGCGCACTTCGACTTCTAACATAGTTAGAAGGAGCTCTATCACGGCCCAGTGGCTGCGTGCCCTTTTCGCCAGCACTTCGGCGAGCATGCTGGCCTCCTTCGTCCCGCAGATGATGCACAGGGCTCTTCCCATGGCGGTGTCCAGGGTCACTGGCGTGGTGATGCTGCTCGTCGCGCGCGCGCTGGGAAGAGCGCACTGTGGGCGCCGGGGTGGGCATCTTGGAGGTCGCCGCGCCGCCCGTGGGTGGTACGGCGATGCCCTCGGAGGGCCCCGCGCCGCCTGCGGGAGGCCTAGCTCCGTCTCTGGATCTTGCGGCATGCGGCCCGTCGTCTTGCGCACGAACGACGCCGCTGGCCAGGCTCTGACCGCCAGAGCGATGTTTGTGCTCATAGGTCGCGCCTCGGGTCCTGTCCGCCACTGGCCCGCTGGTCGCCCGCACCGGTACAGGCCGTCCGGCTCCCGACGAACCGACCGCTGTGGCCGCCTTCTTCTTGGGAGCCATGACGATGAAGAACTGCTAGGCTAACTGCTAGACCGGATTTCCATTACTGCGCCACCCCTACCTGGCGCGCCAAAGATGTCGGTGGGAACAACACCTATGGGATCACTGGGATCCCTTCTACGGTCGGCGGGCGCGAGGTTGTGCAAAGAGCAGGTCTGACAGGAAGCACACTATTCGTTTACCCAGGTTCGGGCCGCGAAGATGCGTAATACGCTAGTCCTACTTTTGGTGGATGTATTGAGTGTTCTTCAGCTCTCGAACTAGCTACGGTGGCTGTCTAGTTTTAAAGAGCCGAATCCCCTTCCAGTATGCCTCGGGCCTCCTTTGGCTCAGAAGAAGTGTCCATGTGCCCTGCGAACCAAAGAGGACAGAAAGACGCAAACTCGACCTCTAGGCTAGGGGTTAGTCGCCGCTAAGCACTATCAACCCTAACTGAGGGAGAAACTCAACCTTGCATGCATGCTATAACTTAGGGCACCAGCGCGTCGCTTATTTATGCTCAGGGTCTGCGCCTGGCTTTGTACAGAGGGTTACATGCCTTGCCGGGAAAGCTTGTACAAAAGGTGGTTTGCCGGGAGGCCCGGCAACCGCGCCTTATGGGTAAAACTTGCGAAGATGTTCGATGCTCCAGGAGTTGCTCACTAGGACATCATCTTCGGTCTCCAGGCGGACTGCGTCGGGCCTGGTGACTCGTATTACCCGATAAGGGCCTTCCCACTTCGGCGTCACTTGTTGGAATTCTTGGCCCACTGAACGCGCCGAAGAACAAGGTCGCCTTCCTCAAAGCTTCAGGCATGAACCTTGCGGCTATGGTAGCGGCGCAAGGCTTGCTGGTAGCGTGCTGCTCTCACAGCCGCCCGAAGACGATCTTCCTCAAGGAGCATTGCGTCATCTTGCCGCAATCGCTCTTGCTCAAGCTCATCATAAGCGAACACTCGAGGTGACCCGTATGTGATTTCCGTGGGGAGAACTGCTTCTGCCCCATATACCAGGGCAAAGGGTGTCTGGCCGGTGGCTCGATTTGGCGTCGTTCTGATCGACCAAAGAACTGCCGGCAACTCATCAATCCAGCGCCTTCCACTCTTGTGCAGCCTGTCAAAAGTCTTTGTCCTCAGGCCTTGCAACACTTCAGCATTTGCCCTCTCCGCCTGGCCGTTGCTCCGTGGATGTGCCACGGAAGCAAAATAGACCTTGCTGCCGAGGTCTTGGATGTATTGCATAAAGGTGTGGCTTGTGAACCACGTGCCGTTGTCGGTGATGACTCTGTTTGGCACACCAAAACGGCACACTAGTCCCTTGAAGAACTTGACGGCTGACTGTGATGTCACCTTCCTCACTGCTTCCACCTCCGGCCACTTTGTGAACTTGTTGATCGCAACGTACAAGTACTCAAAACCCCGAACAGTGCGGGGGAAAGGGCCCAGGATGTCGAGCCCCTAGACCGAGAACGGCCAGGAGAGGGGGATTACAAATTTTAAATCTAACAAGTACCCGCGGGCTTACAAACTAAAAAGAGATAAGGTGCCCGTAATCCCTTTCTTGTCCCTCTCCTCAAAAGGTGGAACAAGACAGCAGGAGGGTAAAAAGAGCGCCTGGGCAAGGTACAAGGAGCAGAAGGCACAAGGAGAACATTTTGGTGCCGGGAAAGGAGCTGGAAAACGAGGCAGCGGGCCGGCAATACGCGACGAAGGCGTCGGTGCCCGCGTACTCCGACTTGACGGCCGCCACCCGCCTTCTTCGCCTTCTCCGGCCCTCCTACGCCAGCCGCCCAAGGAGGCGACAGGGAGCGCCCCGATGGAGAGCTTGGTGAGGAAGGCCGTTGGCAGGGCACGTGGCCGAGGGAGAGGCGGCGCGGTCAGTCGAAGTCGGAGTCGGCATCCTGCCGCTCGAGTCCCTCGTCGTCGCTGTCGCTGTCCTCCTCGTCACTCCCGCTCGAGGAGGAATCTTCATCGTCGGAGGAGCTCTTCACGCAGCACCTTAGGCGAGTTCCAAGATCTCTGAAGACCTTGATGGAGAGCAGACCGCCCTCCATTAACTTGAAGTAGAGGACGAGCCCCGCCGTCAGGCTGTGGATGCGAGCAAATGTCTTCCATCCGCGACGGAGGTACATAACATGAGGAGCAGGGAAGTCAACATCGACCCACGTGCCGCTGTTCCTGCAGCCCCTCATGTGCAATCTGAGGGTCTAGGGCGGATTGAGCTCTATTTCCCGAGCAAATGGGGTAGGAAGACAGAGACGAGGACGCGGTGGCCGGCGCTGCCTGATGAAGAACTCCCGAGGCTGGTCCTCGACATGGCCCTCCATCACGGGCGGCATCGCTGGCGGACGCACGGCCATCGCGCCACCTCGTCCCCCGCTCCCCCGACCGCCGCGGCGACCTCGGCTTCGCCCCCTCCCCCTTCCTCTCATGGCTGGCTCCGCCGCCGCGAGTTCGTGGGAAGGAGGAACGCGCTGTCGAGCGGCGACTCTCGCCCCCACCGTTGAAGGGCATGCGTCCCCTCTCGCCATGACGGGTGGAAGGAAGGAGCGGAATTGGAAGAAGATGGATGCTGGGAGAATGTGGGATGACATCCCCTTCCCCCTCCATATAAAGGGGCGGGGTCGAGGCTCGGCCGCCCCACTCGACCAATCCCGCCATCGGAGGCGCAGGGAATCAGGATCGACCCGCTGCCGCAATCAGCGACAGCCCGGTTTCCCGCCTCCACCGCCAGCCACCTGCATGAAGGACGCATGGCGAGCGAGCGGGATAAGGAGGATGGGTGAGGCGACCGTTCCCCGCCCCGTGATCGCCGGGCGTGGGCGCCTTGAAGACCGCAACCCGAGTCCACCCAGTAAATGAGCCGCGCCTCCACGCCTCCCTCCTTTTATGGGGAAGGCGCGAGCCGCCTCTTTACCACGCTGTGACGCATGCATGCGGGAACCGCCCCACGCATAACCCCCATGTCATGCACGACCCTCCACGTCACGCGCTCAACGCGGGTCTTGGGGAAGCGCAGCGGACGAAACAGTTACTGCGGTGAAAATCCGCCCCACCCGCCCGCGCACCGTTTTGGGCCTAGCCCAACAACGCGTCGCTCTTATGTGTGGCCCAGACCCGGGGGCTCCTGTCGGTGTACAAAAGTAGGGGCTCTCCTTTTGACCCCTTTTACTTGTGCATGGGCAGTCAGAGCCACGCGCTGCGGCCACACTTAGCAGGGCAGAGGAGGGCAGCCGGAGAGAAGCCAAAGCACAAGACAACCAAGGCAACGCCAAGACCGGAAACACAGGAGAGCAAGAGGGCAAGGTGGACTCCCTCGGCAAGATCCTTGCCGAGGCAGCCTCCGCAGCCTCGGCAAGAGCCTTGTCGGGGCAACTTGCCCGACGCCAGCAGAGCGAGCCGCCCTTGGGCCCACGGGTTCCAACCCAACCAACTACATTGGAACCAAGGCTCGGGAGGCGCCTCTGTGGTGGCATGCAGATCTTCGTCAAGATCATAAACATGTGAGATCAGATGAGGACCAGAAGACGGCAACCCTCGGCGGGATCCTGGCCGAGGGAATCCACAAGACCCCCGGCAAGCGCCTTGTTGGGGCCGACTGCAACGCCAACGGCAAGACCCTTGCCGGGTCCCCGGCAAGACCCTTGCCGAAGGCGTCAGCGGGGCCACTGCCAGGCCCGCGCCAGCTAAGACTACACCGCCGTCCCCAAGCAGCTGCTAGCTCAACCAGTTGGGCAGGCACCTGCGTGGCGACGGGCGGCCTCTACACAGAATCAGCAAGCACCTCCGTGGTGGCATGCAACTCTTCATGAAAGCCCTGCCACCGTGCCACCTCAGTAGCCTGCCTGCCTACATGGCGCTGCACACATCGCTGGCCTGGGCGCGTGTCGAAGCAAGGCGGAGCAGCGACGGACGGGATGGGCCTCGTTTCCGTCCCCGATAAAGCTAATGGACACCTAAGTAGCGCATTTAATGCGCTTTGTCCCGTAATGCCGGGCGATAAGCTCGCACACTGTACACCCTTCCACCTCCTGTGTGCCACTGTGGCAACCCCTTTTCGACTATAAAAGGAGGCCGAGGCATACTGGAAGGGGATTCGACTCTTTAAAACTACACAGCCACCGTAGCTAGTTCGAGAGCTCAAGAACACTCAATACATCCACCAAAGCAGGACTAGGGTATACGCATCTTCGCGGCTCGAACCTGGGTAAACGACTCATGTGCTTCCTGTCAGACCTGCTCTTCGCACAACCTCACGCCCACCGACCATAGAAGGGATCCCAGTGATCCCATAGGTGTCGTTCTCACCGACAATCACTCGCTCTAAAACTCGCTTGGCTAATTTTTGTAAACATTACTCATTCACTTCTAGCATTGAACCTATGAAGGTTTAAGAAGCCCTCGAGGATCCGGATTGGATAAATGCTATGCACGAAGAGCTACACAACTTCGAGAGGAATCAAGTGAGGACATTGATTGAAAAACGCAACGATGATCATAATGTCATTGGAACCAAATGGGTGTTTCGGAATAAGCAAGATGAAGATGGACAAGTTGTATGTAACAAGTCTCGTGTCATCGCTCAAGGCTACACTCAAGTCGAAGGTATGGACAATGGTGAGACATATGCCCCCGTTGCTAGACTTGAGTCCATTCACATTTTACTTGCTTATGCCAACCATCATGATATCACTTTATATCAAATGGACATTAAGAGTGCTTTTCTAAATGGAAAAAATTGAGGAGGAAGTTTATGTTAAACAACCTCCTGGCTTTGTTAATCCCAAGAAACCTAATCATATCTACAAACTTCACCAAAGCTCTTTATGGTCTTAAACAAGCTCCTCAAGCATGGTATAAATGCTTGACTAAATTTCTCATTGACAAAGGCTTTGAAACTGAGAAAATTAATTCTACACATTTTACTAAAAGGGTTAATGGTGAATTATTTGTGTGCCAAATTTATGTGGATGATATCATTTTTGGTTCTACTAACCCCCATTTTAGTGAAAAGTTCGGAAGGCTAATGTCGGAGAGGTTTGAGCTGTCTATGATGAGTGAACTCAACTTTTTCCTTGGTTCGCAACTCAAGCAAACTAAGGAGGTACCTTTGCCTCACAAACAAACTATACCAAAGATCTTTTCAAGAAGTTCAACATGCAAGAAAGAAAAGGTATGAAAACCCCCATGCCTACTAGTGGATGATAACCCACAAGTATAGGGGATCGCAACAGTTTTTGAGGGTAGAGTATTCAACCCAAATTTATTGATTTGACACAAGGGGAGCCCAAGAATATTCTCAAGTATTAGCAGTTGAGTTGTCAATTCAACCACACCTGTAAGACTTAATATCCGCAGCAAAGTATTTAGTAGCAAAGTAGTATGGAAGTAACGGTAACGGTGGCAAAGGTAACAGTAGCAGTTTTGTAGTAATTGTAACAGTGACAACGGTAAAGTAACTAAGCAAAGATCAATATGTGCAAATCTCGTAGGCATTGGATCAGTATGGATAATTATGTCGGATGTGATTCTTCATGCAACAGTTATAACATAGGGTGACACAGAACTAGCTCCAGTTCATCAATGTAATGTAGGCATGTATTCCAAATATAGTCATACATGCTTATGGAAAAGAACTTGCATGACATCTTTTGTCCTACCCTCCCATGGCAGCGGGGTCCTATTGGAAACTAAGGGATATTAAGGCCTCCTTTTAATAGAGTAGCGGACCAAAGCATTAACACTTAGTGAATACATGAACTCCTCAAACTACGGTCATCACCGGGAGTGGTCCCGATTATTGTCACTTCGGGGTTGCCGGATCATAACACATAGTAGGTGACTAATGACTTGCAAGATAGGATCAAGAACTCACATATATTCATGAAAACATAATAGGTTCAGATCTGAAATCATGGCACTCGGGCCCTAGTGACAAGCATTAAGCATAGCAAAGTCATAGCAACATCAATCTTAGAACATAATAGATACTAGGGATCAAACCCTAACAAAACTAACTCGATTACATGATAAATCTCATCCAACCCATCACCGTCCAGCAAGCCTATGATTGAATTACTAACGCACGGCAGTGAGAATCATGAAATTGGTGATGGAGGAAGGTTGATGATGACGACGGCGACGGATTCCCCTCTCCGGAGCCCCGAACGGACTCCAGATCAGCCCTCCAGAGAGAGATTAGGGTTTGGCAGCGGCTCCGTATCGTAAAACGCGATGAATCCTTCTCTCTGATTTATTTCTCCCCGAACGTGAATATATAGAGTTGGAGTTGAGGTCGGTGGAGCCTCAGGCTCAGGCTCAGGCTTTGGAACTTGTGTCAGGTTCCAGTACTCATAAATGGCCTCCGGCAAGATGTGGTACGTGCCTGAAAGTATGTTAAACAGAGAAGGTGCAGGCAAGGTAATAATCTCACAGTAATTTTTATCAAATATCAATTTATACTTAAGCATCTTCTTCTTATCTTTAACAATAAAATCATGTGCTACCATACTCTTATAATCTAGAAAAATAGGAGGCAACAACTTTTCCTCTTTCTCATAATGCCTAATTGGTATGTTAAAATGTGCAGCAAGACGCGAAGCAAAGATGCCTCCAAAGATGGGACCCTTTGTACCGTTCAGATTTAACCGTTTAGCACCAATAGCGCCTAAACTGAAAGTAGTATCACGCAACAAGGCATGGCGCAACATAACAATATCAGGAGCACTAAGGTTTCCACTGTTCCCACGACCAATTAAGCATCTACTAGCAAATATTGCAAACTAACGTAGAACAGGAAAATGTATGCTAGTGATTCTTGCATCGGAAACTTTCCTCGTTTCCCCTACAGCAATCATATCAATAAACCCTTCCACATCATTACGATGCGGTTCCTGTATGCTGCCCGCAAAGGGTATCTTACAGACCCGGCAGAAATCATATAGTGACATCTCCTTAACCTCATCATATAAGTGAAAATTCCACTAAAGGTGGTGATTTCTTAGCATGAAAGTGAAAATTTTGCACAAAAATATTAGTGAGTACGAGATATTGTTCGCGCTGGTTGCGGAGGAAGTCGGTGAGGCCTGCATTCTCAGCCAAATAATAAAAGTCATCATGAATCCCGGCTGCTCTCAAGAACTCATCACAAGGCCATTCACACGGACGAACTTCTGCGGTGCAAGGAAGATTATATTTGGGCTTCTTATTCTCTTCACTTTGCTTATCCTTCGAGCTTCGGCTCGAAGAGCCTCTCAACAATCTCTTCATCATTTTCTTTCTTGAAGAACAATCCCCCAAAGCAGTTTTGTGAGTGGAGCTTTGAGCAAGGAGATCGAAAATCGCAGCAAAACAAGCTAGAACACGAGTTTGAGCTGGGTGGGGATTTTTTCTGAAGGACGAAGAAGTGTGTGGTTGCTAGAATAAGTGGAGGGGGGCCACGTGGGGCCCACGAGGAAGGGGGGCGCGCCCTGGACCCTCGTGGCCAGGTGGTGGCTCCCTCTGGTGTGTTCTCAGTGCCAGATATTCTTAAATATTCTACAAAGATCATATTTGAATTTCAGGGCATTTGGAGAACTTTTATTTTCAGGGTATTTTTTATTGCACGGATAATTCAGAAAACAGACAGAAAATACTATTTTTGCTTTATTTAATCTAAATAACAGAAAGTAAAAGGAGGGTACAGAGAGTTGTGCTTTCTAACTTCATCCATCCCATGCTCATCAAAAGGAATCCACTAACAAGGTTGATCAAGTCTTGTTAACAAACTCATTCCGAATCGCATGAAACCAGAGAATTTTCCAATAACACTAGGTTACCTCAACGGGGATATGAACGTCCCCAATAATAAGAATATCATATTTCTTCTTGACAGTAGGAAGAGGAAATTCAAAACCTCCAATAATAATCGATGGAATTTTTCCAATAGAATTGATACTGTGGACTTGAGGTTGTTTCCTCGGAAAGTGTACCGTATGCTCATTACCATTAACATGAAAAGTGACATTGCCTTTGTTGCAATCAATAATAGCCCCTGCAGTATTCAAAAAGGGTCTACCAAGGATAATCGACATACTATCGTCCTCGGGAATATCAAGAATAACAAAGTCCGTTAAAATAGCAACGTTTGCAACCACAACAGGCACATCCTCACAAATACCGACAGGTATAGCAGTTGATTTATCGGCCATTTGCAAAGATATTTCAGTAGGTGTCAACTTATTCAAATCAATTCTATGATATAAAGAGAGAGGCATAACACTAACACCGGCTCCAAGATCACATAAAGCAGTTTTAACATAGTTTCTTTTAATGGAGCATGGTATAGTGGGTACTCCTGAAGGAAATATGCCCTAGAGGCAATAATAAAGTTATTATTTATTTCCTTATATCATGATAAATGTTTATTATTCATGCTAGAATTGTATTAACCGGAAAGATGATACATGTGTGAATACATAGACAAACAGAGTGTCACTAGTATGCCTCTACTTGACTAGCTCGTTGATCAAAGATGGTTATGTTTTCTAGCCATAGACATGAGTTGTCATTTGATTAACCGGATCACATCATTAGGAGAATTGTGTGATTGACTTGACCCATTCCGTTAGCTTAGCACTCGATCGTTTAGTATGTTGCTATTGCTTTCTTCATGACTTATACATGTTCCTATGACTATGAGATTATGCAACTCCCGTTTACCAGAGGAACACTTTGTGTGCTACCAAACGTCACAATGTAACTGGGTGATCATAAAGGTGCTCTACAGTTGTCTCCGAAGGTACTTGTTGGGTTGGCGTATTTCGAGATTAGAATTTGTCGCTCCGAGTGTCGGAGAGGTATCTCTGGGCCCACTCAGTAATACACATCACTATAAGCCTTGCAAGCATTGTGACTAATGAGTTAGTTTCGGGATGATGTATTACGGAACGAGTAAAGAGACTTGCCGGTAACGAGATTGAACTAGGTATCGACATACCGACGATCGAATCTCGGGCAAGTAACATACCGATGACAAAGGGAACAACGTATGTTGTTATGCGGCCTGACCGATAAAGATCTTCATAGAATATGTGGGAACCAATATGAGCATCTAGGTTCCTCTATTGGTTATTGACCGGAGAGGTGTCTCGGTCATGTCTACATAGTTCTTGAACCCGTAGGGTCCGCACGCTTAACGTTACGATGATAGTTTTATTATGAGTTTATGTATTTTGATGTACCGAAGGAGTTCGGCGTCCCGGATGAGATCGGGGACATAATGAGGAGTCTCGAAATGGCTGAGACGTAAAGATCGATATATTGGACGACTATATTCGGACTTCGGAAAGGTTCCGAGTGATTCGGGTATTTTTCGGAGTACCGGAGAGTTACGGGAATTCGTATTGGGCCTTAATGGGCCATACGGGAAAGAAGAGAAAGGCCCCAAAGGGTGGCCGCACCCCTCCCCATGGACTAGTCCGAATTGGACTAGGGAAGGGGGGCGCCCCCTTCCTTCTTTCTCCTTCTCCCTTCCCTTCTCCTATTCCAACAAGGAAATGAGGAGTCCTACTCCTGGTGGGAGTAGGACTCCCACCTTGGCGCGCCCTCCTCCTTGGCCGGCGGCCTCCCCCTTGCGCCTTTATATACGGGGGCAGGGGGGCACCCCATGGACACACAATTGATCAACGATCTTTTAGCCGTGTGCGGTGCCCCCCTCCACCATATTACACCTCGATAATATCGTAGCGGTGCTTAGGCAAAGCCCTGCGTCGGTAGAACATCATCATCGTCACCACGCCGTCGTGCTGACGAAACTCTCCCTCAACACTCGGCTGGATCGGAGTTCGAGGGACGTCATCGACCTGAACGTGTGCTGAACTCGGAGGTGCCGTCCGTTCGGTACTTGATAGGTCGGATCATGAAGACGTACGACTACATCAACCGCGTTGTGTTAACCCTTCCGCTATCGGTCTACGAGCGTACGTGGACAACACTCTCCCCTCTCGTTGCTATGCATCACCATGATCTTGCGTGTGTGTAGGAATTTTTTTGAAATTACTACGTTCCCCAACAACTCCTGGATCTCCTAGTTTCTTAGGTATTCCACCTTTAATAGTATAATTAGCAAGCATGGTGGAAATTTCAGATTCCGGTATCTTTCTTTTATTAGTAACAATATCCTTCATGTATTTAGCATAAGGATTCATTTTAAGCATATCAGTCAAACGCATACGCAAAAAGATAGGTCTAATTATTTCAGCAAAACGCTCAAAATCCTCATCATCCTTTTTCTTGGATGGTTTAGGAGGAAATGGGATGGGTTTCTGAACCCATGGTTCTCTTTCTTTACCGTGCTTCCTAGCAACGAAGTCTCTTTTATCATAACGTTTATTCCTTGATTATGGGTTATCAAGATCAACAGCAGGTTCAATCTCTACATCGTTATTATTGCTAGGTTGAGCGTCAACATGACCATCGTCATTAACATTATCACTAGGTTCATGTTCATCACCAGATTGTGTTTCAGCATCAGAAATAGAAATATCATTGGGATTCTCAGGTGTGTCATCAACAGGTTCACTAGAAGCATGCAAAGTCCTATCATTTTTCTTTTTCTTCTTCTTAGAAGGACTAGGTGCATCAACATTCGTTCTCTCAGAATCTTGCTCCATTCTCTTAGGGTGGCCTTCATAATACAAAGGTTCCGGAGTCATTTTACCCCCTCTAGTCATCACTCTAACAACATTATCATTTTTCTTATTATTTAATTCATTGAGCAAATCATTTTGAGCTTTAAGCACTTTTGTACTTGAGTGGTAATCATAGAAGCATGTTTACTAATAAGTTTAAGTTCACCCTTAACTCTAGACATATAATCACTCAAGTGTTCAATCATATAAGCATTGCGTTTCAATTGTCTACCAACATAAGCATTGAAGTTTTCTTGTTTAACAATAAAATTATCAAACTCATCTAAGCATTGGCTAGCAGACTTATAACGAGGAATATCACCTTCATCACATCTATAGAGAGAATTTACCTCTACTACCTATGTCGGGTTATCAAGACCATGTATTTCTTCAATAGGTGGTAAATTCTTAACATCTTCACCTTTAATACCTTTTTCTTTCATAGATTTCTTTGCCTCTTGCATATCTCCAGGACTCAGAAATAGAATACCCCTTTTCTTCGGAGTTGGCTTAGGAATTGGTTCAGGAAGTGTCCAATTATTTCCATTACTCAACATATTATTCAATAGCAATTCAGCTTGATCAACAGTCCTTTCCCTGAAAACACAACCAGCACAACTATCCAGGTGGTCTCTAGAACCATCGGTTAGTCCATTATAAAAGATATCAAGTATTTCATTTTTCTTGAGAGGATGATCAGGCAAAGCATTAAGTAAATGGAGAAGCCTCCCCCAAGCTTGTGGGATACTCTCTTCTTTAATTTGCACAAAATTATATATTTTCCTTAAGGCAGCTTGTTTCTTATGAGCAGGGAAATATTTAGCAGAGAAGTAATAAATAATATCCTGGGGACTACGCACACAACCAGGATCAAGAGAATTAAACCATGTTTTAGCATCACCCTTTAATGAGAACGGAAATAACTTAAGGATATAGTAGTAACAAATTTTTTCCTCATGAGTGAATAGGGTGGCTATATCATTTAATTTAGTAAGATGTGCCACAACAGTTTCAGATTCATAGCCATGAAAAGGATTAGATTCAACCAAGGTAATTATCTCATGATCGACAGAGAAATCATAATCCTTATCAGTAATACAGATAGGTGAAGTAGCAAAAGCAGGGTCCTATTTCATTCTAGCATTCAAAAGCTTTTCTTTCAGCTTAGCTAATAATTTCTTAAGATCATATCTATCATTGCAAGCAAGAAAATCTCTAGCAGTTTCTTCATCCATAACATAACCCTCAGGCACAACAGGCAATTCATATCTAGGGGGAGAATCTTCATCATGACTTTCATCAATATTATCAGTTTCAATAATTTCATTCTCTCTAGCCCTAGCAAGTTGTTCATCAAGAAATTCACCTAGTGGCACAGTATTATCAAGCATAGAAGTAGTTTCATCATAAGTATCATGCAAAGCAGAAGTGGGATCATCAATAACATGCGACATATCAGAATTAATAGCAGAAGCAGGTTTAGGTGTCGCAAGTTTACTCAAAACAGAAGGTGAATCAAGTGCAGAGCTAGATGGCAGTTCCTTACCTCCCCTCGTAGTTGAGGGATAAATCTTGGTTTTCTCGTCTTTCAAGTTCCTCATAGTGATCGGCAGATATAAATCCCAAGTGACTCAAAGAATAGAGCAATGCTCCCCGGCAATAATGCCAGAAAATAGTCTTGATAACCCACAAGTATAGGGGATCGCAACAGTTTTCGAGGGTAGAGTATTCAACCCAAATTTATTGATTCGACACAAGGGGAGCCAAAGAATATTCTCAAGTATTAGCAGTTGAGTTGTCATTCCAACCAGACCTGTAAGACTTAATATCTGCAGCAAAGTATTTAGTTGCAAAGTAGTATGGAAGTAACGGTAACGGTGGCAAAGGTAACAATAGCAGTTTTGTAGTAATTGTAACAGTGACAACGGTAAAGTAACTAAGCAAAGATCAATATGTGAAAAAATCGTAGGCATTGGATCAATGATGGATAATTATGTCGGATGTGATTCTTCATGCAACAGTTATAATATAGGGTGACACAGAACTAGCTCCAGTTCATCAATGTAATGTAGGCATGTATTCCAAATATAGTCATACGTGCTTATGGAAAAGAATTTGCATGGCATCTTTTGTCCTACCCTCCCGTGGCTGCGGGGCCCTATTGGAAACTAAGGGATATTAAGGCCTCCTTTCAATAGAGTACCAGACCAAAGCATTAACACTTAGTGAATACATGAACTCCTCAAACTACGGTCATCACCGGGAGAGGTCCCGATTATTGTCACTTCGGGGTTGCCGGACCATAACACATAGTAGGTGACTAATGACTTGCAAGATAGGGTCAAGAACTCACATATATTCATGAAAACATAATAGGTTCAGATCTGAAATCATGGCACTCGGGCCCTAGTGACAAGCATTAAGCATAGCAAAGTCATAGCAACATCAATATTAGAACATAATAGGTACTAGGGATCAAACCCTAACAAAACTAACTCGATTACATGATAAATCTCATCCAACCCATCACCGTCCAGCAAGCCTACGATGGAATTACTCACGCACGATGAGAATCATGAAATTGGTGATGGAGGAAGGTTGATGATGACGACAGCGACGGATTCCCCTCTCCGAAGCCCCGAACGGACTCAAGATCAGCCCTCCTGAGAGAGAATAGGGTTTGGCGGCGGCTCTGTATCGTAAAAAGCGATGAATCCTTCTCTCTGATTTTTTCTCCCCGAACGTGAATATATAGAGTTGGAGTTGAGGTCGGTGGAGCCTCAGGGGGCCCACGAGACAGGGGGGCGCGCCCAGGGGGAAGGTGCGCCCCCACCCACGTGGACACAGTGTGGGCCCCCTGGTCTTGATTCTTTCGCCAGTATTTTTTTATAAATTCCAAAAATATTCTCTGTGAAGTTTCAGGTCATTCGGAGAACTTTTATTTTTGCACAAAAATAACACCATAGCAATTCTGCTGAAAACAGCGTCAGTCCGGATTAGTTCCATTCAAATCATGCAAGTTAGAGTCCAAAACAAGGGAAAAAGTGTTTGGAAAAGTAGATACGATGGAGACATATCAGTGGACATCTTGACTTGACAAAGGATGGGAATCCGGTTGACCAAAATGATTACCGTTCTATGATTGGTTCATTGTTATATCTATGTGCCTCTTGTCCCGATATTATCACTACAAAAAAAATACACTTCCGTGATGATACGTGTTTTTCATAGTAGGTCATGTTTTCTGTCATGCATGTACATCCATGATGATTTTATGATAGAATCAAGATAGTCATACATGTGCTATCGTAGAAGTGTTCCATGACATTACCAAAATTATCATCATGGAAGTGTCCACTTCCATGACGATAAATGGTGCGTCATGAAAGTGCTTTCGTGAAGGGTGACCGACACGTGGCATCCACCGTAACGGGTCACCGTTAAGCTATCGGGTCCGGTTTTGGATCCGATAACCCGCTAACAGCCACGACCAATGGCGATTTTCCATGTGTAAAATTCTCATTGGCCGACGGAACCACGTGTCAGCTCTGCGTTGGCATAGATGTCACTCATCCAATGGGCGAGATGCGCCTATGATATGTTGACACATGGACCGGCCCAAAAGTGGCCCATAAAGATTAAATGGGCTGGCCCAACTAAAGGCCCACAAGATTTTGCAGAACATAATGGGTCGGCCCAGCTAAAGGCCCATAAGATTTTGCAGACCATAATGGGCCGGCCCAGATAAAGGCCCACAAGATTTTGAAGACACTAGTGGGCCGGCCCGTTAACAGGCCGCCATGGTTTGGGCCAAGTGCCGGCCCATATTTGATCCGGTCCATTAACAGCCTGCCACGTTCTGGGCCTAATAAGGGCCCATATGAGATCTGGCCTGTTAATAGCCTACCACATTCTAGGCCATATTACGGCCCATATCAGATCCGACCCTTTAAGAGTCTTTTGGCTAAATTATGGCCCATATCAGATTTGGCCCGTCAACTGGACGTTGTGCTTTTGGGCCGACTTGAGGCCCGGTTAGAATTTCTGTTTGCTAAAGGCCCATTTAGTAATACAGCCTCATATTAGTTTCGTCCTTTTAAAGGCACGTTTAACATTTCGGCCCTATATTTATTTTGGCCTGTTAAAAGCCCGTCATATAGTTGGGCCTATTTCTGGCCCGCTTTGCGTCCAGCCTGCTCACACACGATAATCTGATTGGGCCAAAGAAGGACCGAGACAATTTTGGCTTGTTAGCGGCCCATGATGTGATTGGCACAATCATCGCCCGGGGTCTATTTCGGCCTGCTGTCGGCCCATGAGCTGTTCGCCATGTTTTAGGCCCAACCTACCTTTCACCCTACTAAAAGCCCATTGAATTTTCTTGCGAAAATAGGGCCGGCGGTTTACTCGGCCTATTAAAGGCCCGAAACTACTAGTGGGCCAGTTTACATCTAGGCCTGTTAACGGACCAAGATAACAGGGCCCATGATGCAGCCCATACATAGTGATTTGCATGACGGCCCGATTATGTATCGTAATTTTACGGTTTGGTCGGTTTACTTTTCATGGAGCGAAGACAGGATATATATATATATAGTAAAATAACTGCAGCATCATGAATAAGAAAGAACCTAGACTATACAATAAGGAAATTATGGCATATTACATCCACTGGGCATCAAAGTTCGCCACTATGATAATAAAGAACAAGCAGACAACAGATTACATACACTGGGCATCAAAGATTGCCACCGGTGCAAATAAACATGCCGACAAAATAATATACAAAACCGACAACACTTTAATAGAGTTCAAGAGAGGCTAGCCCTGCTCGGGAGCTGCAGCGCAAGCAGCTGAGCAAGCTGATGAGACTGCGCTTGTTTGACGCTTATATCCTCCTCACTCTGAAAGAGAAACAAGCTGACAGATGACAGGTTTTGCACATATAAGTATCAGTGCTGACAATTCATCACATTTATTATTGACAAATAAAGTGACACAGTTTAAAATAGCATTAACACAATATGGTATTGTTCAGGTTAAGACATGGCAGGAAATGACATTATGAAGGAGTTGGCAGCTTCACGACACCACTGGATTACAGATCAAGAACTCATAAGTATCAATGGTTAGTGTGCTGTCAATTTATCCCATTTCAGATTGGCAAATAAAGAGACGGTTTAAATAATAATAGAATGATATGACATTGTTCATAGTTAAGACATTGCAGAATATGACATTGTGCTGTAGTGGGTAGGTGCACCACACCATTGGATTACGGATCAAGAACAGAAGCATACATGCAGTGCAAAAGAAGTTCACTTGCTCTGTATAGTTTAATTTACATGGTATGAAGAAGGAACTTGGTTGTACAGCTGAAAACTTAAATTGAGAAGGACAAACTTTTGTTTATGAACTACATAATAAACTTTAAACATGCAATTTGATGCAAACACCAAAAATAAACAGCTGTTGTAGTCATGCCTAACCAAATATACACAACAAATTTTGAAGGCTTGAGAAGGAAAAACTTACATTAGTGGTGAAGACCGGCTCTATAAAGCCCTTGTCCATGCTGATGGGGGGGGCAATTCAAGAAGTTTACCATAGAATCCTCTTCATAAGCATTGCCTTTATTCTACATTTTGTTAAGAGTAAATATAGATGTGATAATATAAGAAAAAATGGAGAATATTTAAGATAAGATGAAGAGTGATGCTACATAACCAAGTAGCTATAAATGTAATACAACGATACATGCAAAAGGTACAGCCAAGAGCAATGCAGAGCTAAACTTCTTCAGTACCATCGGTGTTATCCATCTTATGGTAAGAGTAAATATAGATCTGATGTGTAGAAAATGGAAGGCAAAGGAAAATAAGCTGCAGAGTGATGGTACATGAACAACTAGCTGTCAATATAAGTACACTGATAAAGGACAGCAGGTACTTACAAGAACAATGCAGGGCTAAACTTTTTCATTGGCATTGGACATATTCTACACTAATGTAACCATTCATACAGATCAGATAATTTGGAGCGAACAATTGATAAGCAAGCTATCATGCATACTGCTGTCACATAATGAACCAGGTATGAATGCAAGTATAGTGATACAGGACAATAGGTACATACTAACAAGAGCAAAGCAGCGGGCATCATATTTGCGATATCCCGTCGTCCTTTTCAAACCAGAGTTCTTCTTCGAGCAGATTTCCTGCAAAAGAGATCCGTAAGGCACATGCGGAAAAGTAGAAGTTCAAATTGTCATGTGATATCATAAACAATACCTCATCCTAGGAACGAGACCAGTGCATAACAAGGTTTTTCCATTCAATGTCTTCTAACTTTAGCACAGGAGACTTCATCAGAAATTCGTTTATAGACTCGCCATCAAAGTGTGATTTCCTCAGGTAACACCGATGCTGCTGCAATGCTTCCTTGAAAAGCGCAAGCAAGCTTTGCTTTTCATGACTATCAAGATTGATCCTCGCCTACTTACAACAATGTAATGTAAATCATTGATGTGTTCAATCAGTAGAAAACAGGAAAATAATCACCATGAATAATAGCACATACACGTAAGTGGGACGGGAAGATGTGAAAATGGTGTTCGTCTTCACTATAATCTTCACATGATGGGAATATATGCACGTAGTCCCTAACAACATTGAAAGCATTGTCTTTTAAACTGGGAATAACTGGAATGGGGTTCCAATCTGCAGGAATTGGCCGTCTCTGCAGTTGGGATAGGTCTTCGGCCGGTGGACTTGCTATACCTTTTGCTGGAGTGGGATTTTTCTATGGTATGACTGGTGCTATGGCAACTGAAATCAGCATACCTTTTGCTGGAGTGCAGGTCCTGTGTGGTGGGGCTAGTGGTCTGGCCAGTGAAGTATGGGTACAGTCTGCTAGAGTCAATCCTACTTTTTGTGTCACTGGTTGTAGAGCCAATATAAGTGGGGTGATGTCTAATTTCTCCGGCACCACCATGTTTTTCAAGGACTTTGCTTTCGCTCCTTCAGTTTCGGCAATCACCCTCTTCCTTTTTAATGTCTGATGCACAAGAACAACATTTGAGTGGAAAAACATGGTATGATGACAAATGGAATATGTATTGATAATGGATGGGCATGGCATCTTGACATATATGATGAGTAAACTAAGCAGATGGAGGTGTAACAAAGTAGAAGAAATGCAAGACACCTTATGCAAGATACGCACAATCAATAAAACCTTGCCAAATTAGAACAAGCACCTTGATGGGTGAATAGGACAGGTCATCTGCCTTCAAATCCTCAAATCGGAATAGTCATTAGGATCATATTCCGAACAAGAATCTGCAGGTGGGGAGCGTATGAGTTTCATTGCATCCAGAATGGCACTCAATGCCTTGGTGCCAATTTTGTTAGTTGTTGCAGTGTTCCACAATATTCTTCTGATGTCTGCATTATGATATTCATTGTGATTACGTATAATATCTGTGAAGCATGAAAACATAAATTGTAGTGAGATTATCTTTGTAATGTAGAGGATATTCTAACATAGGGGCTCCCTGTAAACCCTTGTGCGCTATCACTGGATTCTGATGAGAGAGCCCATGTGTGCTGTAATATGGTGCATGCATTAATATAATCTAGCACAAGTACACAAAAAAATAAGCTCCAGAAGTAAGGATAATTGGCAGATGATAGGTTCATAATATACTGATAGAGAGTTTATTGCCAAACCATGATAACAAGAGCACACAGCAACTAGGCAGATCGTAGTGTACATAAAAGGGGTACACCATAACCAGCATATATAAATCGGGAAAGTGGAACTGGCTGGAAAATATGGAGTTGTATTGCCGCTACTAATTGAAAGCCTATCAATCACGTATAGGCCAACTCTATCAGTTGTTGACTGCAGATGTCCCTGCTCCCCTTCCTGACAAGGAACATACTGTACGTACTAAATACAGAATAACAAAAGAGGAACATGTTAAAGAACGGAAGAGGAAGCATATTATTGAGGTTCCGATTCTTTGCATACACTGTTGGTTGCCCACTCATGATGAATCACAGCGCCTAAAGAAATGCAATTCCATGCTGTCTCTCTATATGTGGCCACATGCATTTGGGAAATCAAGTGGGAGCATTAGCTGACCAATTAAATGTGTGTCTGTTAAATAATATCAGTATCATATCACAATTCATATTTGAAGAAGTAAGCTTTGGACTTATGATTGGTGTGTTGTTTAGCTTCAAGAGTGGACTGCTGCTAGTGCGACACAAAGCAGCTACACAGATCATAGTGTAGATATAAGGGGAAAACCGTAAGCATCACAAGTAAAATCAAGAAAGTGGAACTTGCTGGAAAATATGGGCTACTATTGCCGGTACGGCTAGAAAGGCTTCGGATACCAGCTCTCTTCAAGTGAAGGTGCGGTACTGTTAATATCAGTGTAACTCTCAAAGGCGACACAGCTCCCCACATTTCCTTGCTAATCTTGTAGGATTCAAGTGGGCAGGCCACTACAATTCCTATTCCTATGTTTACAAAATCCTACGAATCAAAGAGGCCCGAAGAGTTGAAAGTGTCCATCACAACCGACCGAATAGACATCTACACTACAAATGTCCCTGCTCCTCTTCACTACAAGGAACATACTGTACTACTATCATACTCCCTCCATTCCAAAATATAAGTCTTTGTAGAGATTTCCACTATGGATCACATACAGATGTATACAGATACATTTTAGAGTGTAGATTCACTCATTTTGCTCCATATGTAGTCCATGGTGGAATCTATACAAAGACTTGTATTTAGGAACGGAGAGAGTACTTATTAAAGAAGAACAAAAGAGGAACATGCTAGAGAAGAGCAAGCAGATTTTGGATAATAAAATGTTCGTTGCGCAGTGCCCACACATGCATGTCCCCACTGTCTCTCTATATGTGGTGCACGTGCTTTTTGAAAGTATAGTAGGCACACTAGTTGACCAATTAAATGTTATCTGTTTTAGTAATATCAACATCATATTAGATTCGTATTTGAGCAACAAGTTTGGAATTATGAGTGGCACGTTGTTTAGCTTGATGGATTGAGGAGCAGTGCTAAGCAGCTACGATGATGGTACTGAATATGAAGGAACGTCTGGATGCAAGTCGCGTGACTTCCGTCATTTGGGTCAGTCGACCATTTCAGGCGGTTGGATGAAGATCCTACGTCTCCTAACCCTTCTTCTTCCTCGTCTCTGATTCTTCCCCTACAGAACACCCCACGGGCCGCCG
>NC_057796.1:339819521-339828586 GCF_018294505.1 Triticum aestivum
CGAGGCCCCACCACCGCCAAGCCATCGCCCCCCACAACAACTGTCCCCACCGAAGCCCCTTCCTTCCCTCCGGCGAACTCCGGCGAGCTCTCAAAAATCGACTGACCTAATTTTGAAATTTAGTCTATTGTCATTTAATGGGTGTGGAATATAAAAGGGGAAAACCATAAGCATTGCGAGTATAGTGTTGAGCGTGCCATGGCGGATCTGAAGGTGCAAACCGGAGAAAGGCAACTTCACAACCAATGTTTGCTTTCAACTAACAAGTAAGTGATGGACAAGAAATCACAGTAAAGCAGTGGCGATCTATTTTCTTGCTGTGATAAATAAGTTGAGCAGATACGAAAGAGTACCGCCTCTGGTGCGGTGTCGTGTATGCATCTGCTGAGAATATGACGGTGTTGCGGTAGCGATTGCTGTCAGCGGCGTGGAAGCAGATCTAGGAGGGTAGACGGTGGCAGCGGGGGAAATATCCCGGTGCGGTGGACGAGACGGTCGTAGGAGCGGCGCCGGCAAGGTGGACAACGGCGGGGATGAAGTGAGAGGATGGGATGCAAGGATCCTGGTCCGAAGCTGTGGATGAGAGAGGTCGACCTCTTGTAATGGACGACGACGTCGGGGTATCAGCTCCGGCATGGTGGAGGAGGACGGCGTCGAGGTATCAGCTTCGGCATGGTGGAGGAGGACGGCGGTGGATGGGGTGGCGGACGGAGGAGGCTTGGGTGGAGAGGGTGTTTTGGCGCCCACGGAGTGCGAATGGGGAAATGGAGGGAGAGAGGAAGGGGGAACTATGTCTTCTGGGTGCGCTTGTCTCGAATGCGAGGAAATTTACAAACTTAGCCCCCGTTTAAAATTTCCTACATCACAACAAAATTAGTCGGTTGGGGATAGGACGGTAATCTCAGATACACCGAATATTTGTTGACGGAGAATTTGGCCGATGAGTGTTTGGTTTGGCGCCCACCGACCACCATGTATGAATCAGGGAGGGAGGCAATTTCGGCCGAGGAGACACTGTGTTTTGGCGCCCATCGTGTATGAATCCGGGGAGGTGAGAGGCGGAGGGGGTTACATCACGTTTGAGTGAAATTACAAACCTACCCCTATCGAAACCTTTAGATATCGAGCCAATAGGCTTTGCGTGTCAGGGATAGGCAGTAATTTCCATCTCGCAGATTTTGGTTTCGGGCGGTTACTTCGACTTTCCCCGCGTTGTTCAAGTTTTTGCACAAAAAGAGTGCACGTTTACCGTGCCAACTCAATTCGAATCCAGTTTATATTCTATTTTTGTTCGGGTAGGATCCATTTTCGATTGGAATAAAATTCTATATACATCATTTTTTTTATATATACTTTCAAAAGCACAACAAAGAATTCTGCTCCTTTATATATATAATATGATTTACAAATACAATGATAACAAAATCATAATGTTGAATTCAAAAACTTTAAACCAAATTATGTTCTACTAAAATGTATGGATCAGTAATATCTACATATTAAATAACATTGATGCACGTGAATTCATATGAGTATGCATGTTTGGTAGATTAATTTTGGTTCGAGTATGAATTACATGTATCATCATCTCGAATTCAAATATTTTAATCCCTTTTATGTTGACATTTTCTATACACGCAACCAAATATTTGAATCTCCTTTCACGCCCATCTCTCTCGCATGCTCCTTCATGTTGCTATCACTCTCTTTTCTCCAGCTCACCCGCACGCTCACTTCATGTTTCTCCTATTTCGCAAACGTGGTCTGTCGTCGTCTCCCTTGAGAAGTGTCACACTCTCCCTATCATTATACATTACACAGTTTTCATTATCTCTCACGTCTCTACCGTTCTCTGGTATCACTAGGTACCTAAGCTTTCTTCTTCACCGCCACACACACACTCTCACTCGTCTTTAGCTTTGTCTTTCTCTCTATAGGGTTCTCTCACGCACCCTATATCTCTCTAGATATGACTCATACCTGAAGGAAATATGCCCTAGAGGCAATAATAAAGTTGTTATTTATATTTCCTTATAGCATGATAAATGTTTATTATTCATGCTAGAATTGTATTAACTGGAAACTTAATACATGTGTGAATACATAGACAAACAGAGTGTCACTAGTATGCCTCTACTTTGACTAGCTCGTTAATCAAAGATGGTTAGGTTTCCTAGCCATAGACATGTGTTGTCATTTGATGAACGGGATCACATCATTAGAGAATGATGTGATTGACTTGACCCATCCATTAGCTTAGCACTATGATCATTTAGTTTATTGCTATTGCTTTCTTCATGACTTATACATGTTCCTATGACTATGAGATTATGCAACTCGCGAATGCCAGAGGAACACTTAGTGTGCTATCAAACGTCACAACGTAACTGGGTGATTACAAAGATGCTCTACAGGTGTCTCCGATGGTGTTTGTTGGGTTGGCATAGATCGAGATTAGTATTTGTCACTCCGTATTTCGAAGAGGTATCTCTGGGCCCTCTCGGTATTGAACATCACTATAAGCCTTGCAAGCAATGTGACTAATGAGTTAGTTGCAGGATGATGCATTACGGAACGAGTAAAGAGACTTGCCGGTAATGAGATTGAACTAGGTATTGAGATACCGACGATCGAATCTCGGGCAAGTAACATACCGATGACAAAGGGAACAACGTATGTTGTTATGCGGTTTGACCGATAAATATCTTCATAGAATATGTAGGAACCAATATGAGCATCCAGGTTCCGCTATTGGTTATTGACTGGAAGTGAGTCTCGGTCATGTCTACATAGTTCTCAAACCCGTAGGGTCCGCACGCTTAAACGTTCGATGACGATCGGTATTATGAGTTTATGTGCTTTGATGTACCGAAGGTTGTTCGGAGTCCCGGATGTGATCACGGACATGACGAGGAGTCTCGAAATGGTCGAGACATAATGAATGATATATTGGACGATGTTATTCGGACACCGGATGAGTTCGGGGGGTCACCGGATAAATACTGGAGTGCCGGAAGGGTTATCGGAACCACCGGAGAAGTAATGGTCCTTATTGGGCCTAGGGGAGAGAGAGAGGGGCTGCCAAGGGCTGGCCGCGCGCGCGCCCATGGGCCTAGTCCCAATTGGACTAGGGGGAAGGGCGGCCCCCCCTCCTTCCTTCACTTTCCCCCTCCTTCCTTCTTCTCCTAGTAGGACTAGGAAAAGGGGGATTCCTACTCCAACTAGGAGGAGGAATCCTCCCCCCTTGGCGCGCCTATGAGGGCCGGTCGGCATCCCCCTCCCTCCTTTATATACGTGGGGAGGGGGCACCCTAGAACACACAAGTTGGTTGATTAGCCGTGTGTGGTGCCCCCCCCCCCACAGATTTCCACCTCGGTCATATCGTTGTAGTGCTTAGGCGAAGCCCTGCGTCGGTAACTTCATCAACACCTTCATCATGCCGTCGTGCTGACGAAACTCTCCCTCAACCTCAGCTAGATCTAGAGTTCGTGGGACGCCACCGAGCTGAACATTTGCAGATCACGGAGGTGTCGTACGTTCAGTGCTAGGATCGGTCGGGTCGTGAAGACGTACGACTACATCAACCGCGTTGTCATAACGCTTCTACTTTCGGTCTACGAGGGTACGTACACAACACTCGCCCCTCTCGTTGCTATGCACCACCAAGATAGATCTTGCGTGATCGTAGGATTTTTTTTTTGAAATTACTGCGTTCCCCAACAGTGGCATCCGAGCCAGGTTTATGCGTAGATGTTATATGCATGAGTAGAACACAAAGAGTTGTGGGCGATAATAGTCATACTTCTTACCAGCATGTCATACTTTGATTCGGCAGTATTGTTGGATGAAGCGGCCCAGACCGACATTACATGACCGCGTTCATGGGACTGGTTCTACCGACGTGCTTCGCACACAGGTGGCTAGTGGGTGTCTGTTTCTCCAGCTTTAGTTAAATCAAGTGTGACTACGCCCGGTCCTTGTTGAAGGTTAAAACAACACACTTGAGGAAAAATTGTTGTGGTTTTTGATGCGTAGGTAAGAATGGTTCTTGCTAAGCCCGTAGCAGCCATGTAAAACTTGCAACAACAAAGTAGAGGACGTCTAACTTGTTTTTGCAGGGCATGTTGTGATGTGATATGGTCAAGACGTGATGATATATAAATTGTTGTATGAGATGATCATGTTTTGTAAAAGTTATTGGCAACTTGCAGGAGCCTTATGGTTGTCGCTTTATTGTATGAAATGCAACCGCCATGTAATTGCTTTACTTTATCACTAAGTGGTAGCGATAGTCGTAGAAGCAATAGTTGGCGAGACGACAACAATGCTTTGATGGAGATCAAAGTGTCAAGCCGGTGACGATGGTGATCATGACGATGCTTTGGAGATGGAGATCAAAGGCACAAGATAATGATGGCCATATCATATCACTTATATTGATTGCATGTGAGGTTTATCCTTTATGCATCTTATTTTGCTTAGTTCGGCGGTAGCATTATAAGATGATCTCTCACTAAATTTCAAGGTATAAAGTGTTCTCCCTGAGTATGCACCGTTGCGACAGTTCGTCGTGCCGAGACACCATGTGATGATCGACTGGTGCAACTGGTGCAAGCCAGTTTTGCACACGCAGAATACTCGGGTTAAACTTGACGCGCCTAGCATATGCAGATATGGCCTCAGAACATTGAGACCGAAAGGTCGAGCGTGAATCTAGTAGATATGATCAACATAGTGATGTTCACCATTGAAAACTACTCCATCTCACGTGATGATCGGACATGGTTTAGTTGATTTGGATCACGTGATCACTTTGATGATTAGAGGGATATCTATCTAAGTGGGAATTCTTAAGTAATATGATTAATTGAACTTTAATTTATCATGAACTTAGTCCTGATAGTATTTGCATAACTATGTTGTAGGTCAATAGCTCCCTGTTTATTTTTGATACGTTCATAGAGAAAAATAAGTTGAAAGATGATAGTAGCAATGATGCGGACTTGGTCCGTGATATGAGGATTATCCTCATTGCGGCACAGAAGAATTATGTCCTTGATGCACCGCTAGATGACAGAACTATTGCAGGAGCAGATGCAGACGTTATGAACGTTTAACGAGCTCGGTATGATCACTACTTGATAGTTTAGTGCACCATGCTTTATGGCTTAGAACCGGGACTTCAAAAAGGTTTTGAACGCCACGGAGCATATAATATGGTCCAAGAGTTGAAATTGGTATCGCATACTCATGCCCGTGTCAAGAGGTATATATGAGACATCTGATAGTACTTTGCCTACAAGATGGAGGAGAATAGCTCAACCAGTGAGCATGTGCTCAGATTGTCTGGGTACTACAATTGCTTGAATCAAGTGGGAGTTAATCTTCCAGATAAGGTAGTAATTGACAAAGTTCTCTAGTCACTATCACCAATTTACTAGAACTTCATGATGAACTATAATATGCAAGGGATGACGAAAGTAATTCCCAAGCTCTTCGCGATACTGAAATCGGCGAATGTAGAAATCAAGAAAAACCATCAAGTGTTGATGGTTGACAAGACCACTAGTTTCAAGTAAAAGGGGAAGGAAAAGAATGGGAACTTCAAGAAGAATGGCAAGCAAGTTGCCACTCCCATGAAGAAGCCCAAAGCTAGACCCAAGCCTGAAACTGAGTGCTTCTACTGCAAAGGAAATGGTCACTGGAAGTGGAACTGCCCTAGATACTTGGCTGATAAGAAGGATGGCATAATGAACAAAGGTATATTGGATATACATGTTATTGGTGGATAAGAAGAATGGCAAGCAACTTTACTAGTGTTTATAGCAACCCCTCGGTATTTGATACTGGTTCAGTTGCTAAGAGTAGTAACTCGAAACGGGAGTTGCAAAATAAACAGAGACTAGTTAAGGGAGAGGTGATGATGTGTGTTGGAAGTGATTCCAAGCTTGATAAAATCACCATCGCACACTCCCTTTACCTTCGGGATTAGTGTTGAACCTAAAATAAATGTTATTTGGTGTTTGCGTTGACCATGAATATGATTGGATCATGTTTATTGCAATACAGTTATTAATTTAAGTCAAAGAATAATTGTTGTTCTATTTACATGAATGAAACCTTCTATGGTCATACACTCAATATAAATGGTTTATTGAATCTCGATCGTAGTGATACAAATATTCATAATATTGAAGCCAAAAATGCAAAGTTAATAATGATAGTGCAACTTATTTGTGGCACTCCTGTTTAGGTCATATTGGTGTAAAGTGCATGAAGAAACTCCATGCCGATGGGCTTTTGGAATCACTTGATTATGAATCACTTGATGCTTGCGAACCATGCCTCATGGGCAAGATGACTAAGACTCCGTTCCCCGGAACAATGGAGCGAGCAATTGACTTATTGGAAATAATACATACTGATGTATGCTGTCCGATGAGTGTTGAGGCTCGCGGCGGGTATCGTTATTTTCTGACCTTCACAGATGATTTGAGCAGATATGGGTATATCTATTTGATGAAACATAAGTCTGAAATATTTGAAAAATTCAAGGAATTTCAGACTGAAGTGGAAAATCGTCGTAACAAGAAAATAAAGTTTCTATGATCTGATCGCGGAGACGAATATTTGAGTTACGAGTTTGGTCTTCAATTAAAAACAATGTGGAATAGTTTCACAAACACATGCCACCTGGAACACCACAGCATAATGGTGTGTCCGAACGTCATAACCGTACTTTATTGGATATAGTGCAATCTATGATGTCTCTTACCGATTTACCACTATTGTTTTGGGGTTATGCATTAGAGACAACTACATTCACGTTAAATAGGGCACCGTCTAAGCCATTGAGACGGCACCGTATGAACTATAGTTTGGCTAGAAACCTAAGCTATCGTTTCTTAAAGTTTGGGGTTGCGATGCTTATGTGAAAAAGTTTCAACCTGATAAGCTCGAACCAAAAATCGGAGAAGTGCGTCTTCATAGGATACCCAAAAGAAAAATCTTTGGTACACCTTCTATCACAGATCCGAAGGCAAGATCTTTGTTGCTAAGAATGGATGCTTTCTAGAGAAGATGTTTCTCTCGAAAGAAGTGAGTGGGAGGAAAGTAGAACTTGATGAGGTAATGTAGCGAGCCGACCTCAAACGGTCGAATCTCTGTGCATAAGTGTCATCCCTGGATCGGTAATGCTGACACACACAATACTTGAAGGGTTTATAACAGAGTGCACTTATTACATCGAATGTCTCAAAAGAGAACTTATTACAATAATATGGCTTAAGGACATCTAATAAAGATAACTGCGAAAGCATCGAAGGTAAATGAGTCCATCAACTCCAACGACATAGCTCAGTGCATGACAACGACCTATCACACCTTACTCTTCATCTGAAAAGCTACAACATAATATGTTGCAGCCCGAAACGGGCCAGCAGATGGAATATGCTGGCAAAATAACACTGTAGAGCAATGAAAATAAATTCTAACACTACATGCATATATGGCTGGTGGAGGCTCTAAGTTTTAATTTTTGCATAAAGCTAGTTTTTCCCTACAACAAAGGAATGTATTTTGTTTAACTATCATGGTGGTTGATAAACATTGAGAAGGTTCCTCCAACTCAATCCCAATTAAACAGTATTAAGAACCCAACAAATTAATTAAATGAGTGATGAGATCAAATAAATAATTCAAGTACCACATGCTCAAGATGTCCATAACCGGGGACATGGCTAATCATGATTAGTTTGTACACTCTGCAAAGGTTTGCGCACTTTTCCTCACAAGACTTGATCTCCTCCGTTGTATTTCTTGGACTGGATGATGTTTGAGAAACGGATGACCGAGACACGGTCTTTCCGAAGAGGTCCCCTTAACCGATAATCCCCTACATCTGCTAGCCCATCATGGAAAGGTTTCCCACAACTTACTCAACTATGCCAGAGCGCATAATGGCTTGTGGCTGCACACGGAAGTTTCTAGCATGAATAATCTTATGATCCCTTTGAGCCTGGGTGACGAATCATAGGATGATCACACGGGTACTCCGGGATATCCCAGGACAGCGCTGGATTGCTCCAGGTGGCCAGACAACCACTGGGTGCTCCAAGGTGCCTCAACCAATCCACCCAGATGTGTATTTAAGTAGCCACCTTAAGTTAACCATTAATTAACAACTCTCACGTCTGTCATGGATACACTCAACCAATCCACGTCTACGAGCATAGCGTAGCAGTATAAGCATAACGTAGAAGTAACTCCCAGGGTTTGATAATAAGGACAATAGGCTCTACCTCATCAACTACTTCCCAAAACCCACAAGTTAATCAGATCCTACTCATGTAATGTTTGAGGATTGGACTAATGCATAAAAACTGGGTAATAAAGGGTATGATCAAAGTGTTACTTGCCTTGCTGACGATCTGCAAACCCTAGGGACTCGTAGTAGCACGCTTCGCACTCCGGAAATTCTATCGCAAACAAACAATAGCATACATAAGCACTCAAGCATAGATGCAAGGGTAAAACTTAGATAAGAATTTCCAAACTGAAAATTCAACTGAAGAGCTTCGATTTGCAAAAAGAATCAATCAAATCGGAGCTACGAAACTCAAACTACGATCAAAAGAAGTTCTAACTCAAATCTGCTTGAAACAAAATTTTAAATTGTCAAAATCATGTTCAAGTTGATTAACTGGAAAGAGGGGTTCGAGACGAAGATTTTGGTGTTGGTTTCACTGGATTTGGACGAACGGTTAAAAAGTTACGAGGGTTTGAAGGTCAGGGGCTAATCTGTGTTAAAAATAATCGCGGATAGGTCCCTGGCGAAAAAACAGAAAAAGAAAAATCTATCGGACGGACGTCCGCTAACAGAGACAAACGAGCGAATTCGTTCATTATAAGAACTAAATGAACGAACGTTCGCAGAATAGATCTAACCGAGAAAACCGATGTAAAAAAACTAATTAGATCTAGGGTTTACCGAAATAAACCGACGAACACCGGACAAAAACCGATCGGCAGCGGCGGATCCGAACGGCGGGCGGGGGGGCTAGGCG